>NC_134742.1:827500-1105000 GCF_049634645.1 Pelodiscus sinensis
ACTCACTCGGCTCCCCCTTGGAGACCGTGCAAAAGTGAGGGTTGGCGCGGGGAGCTGGCGGCTTTCCTCGAGGGGAACGCGAGGCCAGTGCAGCTTGAAGCCAACACCTTTCATTGCAAAAGTAACGAACACAAATGTAGGGGACAGAGTGGACCACAAGTTGAATATGAGTCAGCAGTGTGATGCTGTTGCAAAAGCAAACAGGATTCTGGGATGTATTTGCAGGTGTGTTGTGAGCAAGACACGAGAAGTCATTCTTCCGCTCTACTCTGCGCTGGTTAGGCCTCAGTTGGAGGATTATGTCCAGTTCTGGGCACTGCATTTCAGGGAAGATGTGGAGAAATTGGAGAGGGTCCAGAGAAGAGCAATGAGAATGATTAAAGGTCTAGAGAACAGGAGCTAGGAGGGGAGGCTGAAAGAATTGGCCTTGTTTAGTTTGGAAAAGAGAAGACCGAGGGGGGACATGATAGCAGTTTTCAGGTATCTAAAAGGGTGTCATAAGGAAGAGGGAGAAAACTTGTTCTCTGTGGCCTCTGGGGATAGAACAAGAAGCAATGGGCTTAAACTGCAGCAAGGGAGGTTAAGGTTGGACATTAGGAAAAAGTTCCTAACTGTCAGGGTGGTCAGACACTGGAATAAATTGTCCAGGGAGGTTGTGAATCCCCATCTCTGGAGATATTGAAGAGCAGGTTAGATAAATGTCTATCAGGGATGGGCTAGACCAGGCATGTCCAAAGTCCGGCCCGCGGGCCAATTGCGGCCCGTGTTCCGGTTTAATACGGCCCCACAGGTAATTTGGCAATATCTATCTTTTATGGCCCCCAACGAATCCATTTGTATTGAGATGAATACATTGTAAAATCTCAGTTAATGTCAGTTGGTCTAAATCAGTTATAAATATATTTGGACACAACATGTATACTTGGTGTTATGTTCCTGTTCATATTTTTTTAACTTAAAAGTTGACAGACACCCTTTATTACCAATAATATGTAATGTACTTTACAATGTTCCTGACATATATTTCAGCTTCCTGGATTGTTTTTTCATCTGGCCTTCAGATATGAAAGGCAGAGTGATTTAACACCTGTTTAGATTTGTCATCCATGTGACGAAATGAAAAGTATGCCGTTTGCAATAAACTTTGCATAAAATAGTTAATTTGCATTTAATTTTAATGGTTCAAAGAATGTCAGGCAAAATGGTCGGCCCTCACGCATGTTCACTTCATCAAATCTGGCCCTCTTTGAAAAAAGTTTGGACACCCCTGGTCTAGATAGTGCTTGGTCCTGCCATGAGGGCAGGGGACTGGACTCTGACTCTCGAGGTCCCTTCCAGTCCTAGTGCTCTGTGATTCTCTGAAATACCCTCTCACCCTTATTCGTCTGTGAGGTGCCAGCTGCCTCCTGGACTTTGCTGAAACTGACTCGCGCCGCTGCCCCTGAAACCTCCAGAGGGGCTAGTGGGCAGCTGGCCGGGCGGGACGATTTCCCGGCACTTTGTGCCAGCCAGTTTTGTTCTGATGCCCCCTGCGTTGGTGGAAATCCGAGCCACCCGCCCAGGGCTAGCTACGCGGGACGTCGACCACTGGGGTGGTTCCACGTGGGGGCCCCCTCGCTTCACAACGAGCGGCTTTTTAACACTTTGTGACAGCGCGTTGGGGTCCCCCGTCTCCTGCACCCCCGAAATGGCACAAACAGACTGCACCAGCCGGTGGAATAGAGGAAGTTTATTGCCTCTCCAGGATACAGCACAGCACAGATGCAATCTGGTCACAGAGCTGGGCTAGGATGCCTCAGGCCTCCTTGAGTTGTGGGAGACTGGGCCCCTAAACTCCAGCTCCTCTCCCTAGGCTGTCTCCTCCATGCTCCCAGGTAGCAACTAACTAACTAACTTCCAGCCCTGCCCCCCAGTCAGGGCAGCATCCACCTTCCTTTGTTCCTCTCCATGGGGGGTGTCTGGCCACTGGTTTGCATAGTGACTCATCCTGTTTTGCTGGGTCGTGGTACCCACGGCAGCCAATGGGGGTTACCCCAGAGCCAGCAGCACAGAAACCAGCCAGGTACCCCCACTACGTCACACACTTGGCTGAAGCTACTTGTGAAGCAGCACACGCTGAGAACGGGGAAAGGAAAAGTGTCCGGGGGAGGGACCCCGGCGCCTTTGTGGGGGTTTAAATTCACTTCTGCCGTAGGGGGGACGCTGCCTGGTGAAAGTCCTGCAGCTGGGCCGTAGCAAAGCCAGGAGCAGAGGGGGTCAGAAAAAATACAATTGCAGTAAGTTTGAGGGGGAAATAAATATGTATCTTTCACGTCCTGTTCTGTGAAAGTGCCGTGGGGGAGGAACATGTTTAAATCTCTAGAAACTCTGAACTGGGGGGCTGGGACCCCGGCCTGTCATGCTGCTCATGGGGTCTCCTCGTTCCCTTCTGCTCCATAGATGTATCCGTCGGCTGTCTCTTGTGTTAGAGAGTCCGGGGCTCTGGCTGCTACCGGGAGCCCTAGGTCCTTCTGACTCCCTGGGCCCTGGAGCAGCTGCCCTCTTTGCTGCCCCCCCCCCCCCTCGGCGGGTCTGCCCCTACTAGATCCAGCCCTGCACACGCCTTCAGCAAAGCAGCCGAGTCGTTCCAGATGCCTACAGGGCCGGGCTGCAGTGAAGGGGCTGGTCTGTGGATCCCGGTGGAGCTGAGAGAGAGAACTTAGGTGCCTAAATCTCAGGGATCAGTGACTTTGTGGGGTCTGGGCCATAGAGGAATGTTCAGAAATAGCCTAAGTGGTTTAGGTGCTTAACTGTCAGACTAATGGGAATATAACCAGTGAAGGGGCCTCGGGGCACTTCCGGCACGTGTGAAATCTGTCTCTGGGTCCCAGTTTCCCAGCAGTGCAACCGCCCTGCTCAGTTTTCTGCTGACATTTTTTGTCAGTGGGAAAGTGTCTTTTCAACCCCAGTTAAAATGCCCCTAGCGAGCATCTGCTTTCCTCCGCAATGTTCCATTTCCCCCGCAACCCCAAAAAGCTCGAGCTGGAAATATTTTAGATTAACAACGGATTTTATTGATTTCAGTTTTTACTTGATATTTTAAAAATGATTCTCAGCAGCTTTCTGGCCAGAACTTTGGTGATGGGTGTCGACTTTTTGATTTAAAAGTCACGTGTCTGGCGAAAATGTTAACAAAATACATCACAGATGTTTTCATTGAAAGTTTCAATGGAGGGAAAAAAACATTTTCCAGCCAGCTCTAGCGAGGAGCCCGAAGACAGGGAAAGGACCAAGGGGAGAGAGAATTTCCCTCCGGGTTAGTAGACACCGGAGCAGTGTGGGGGCCTCCGGGCGAGAGGGACAGCACAGGGCACCCCGGGAGTGGTGAAGGATGAGGAGGGCTCCCGCCGGTTAAGAGCTCGGTTTCTGTGGGCTGTGCTGGGTGTGGAGCTGCACCTGCAGCCCTGCGGGGCCGTGAGAAGTGCTAAGAAGGGAACGGCAAGCCGGCTTGGTGTCGGTGACAGGCTGGGGGCCGCCACGTGGACCGGTTCTCAGCCCTGCGCTATGTAACGACCGTATGAAGGACCGGCTAGAAGGCCTGGAAGCTCGGCTGACGTTTGCAGCGGATACAAGCCCTTGGGGCGTGGCGGATCGTGAAGAGGACACATCTGGATCACTTGGTAAGCCAGGCTGCTGCAGTTCACCAGGGCGGCGGGTAGCGCGGGCCAGGGAAGTCAGTTCCTTCCCCAAAAGACGGGTGGACCTGCCCGCCATGCTGTGGGCGCTGGGGAGGGCCGGGGCTCTGGCTGTGGTGGGACTCCCTGGCTGACCAGTGCGCTGGCCAGTTGGGAAAACGAGCTCTGCAGCTGCCCTGCCAGCCGCGAAGGCAGGGGCTGTGGTGTGGCTGCCCTGCTGGTCCCAGAGCTGGGGCCAGGGTGAGCTGCCCCCACGGCCAGGATAGGGGGGGGGGGCAGTGCTGCCTGGAGTTCTGGGAGCCAGGAGGGGAGCTGGTTTTGCACGGCTGCCTGGTGAGGGGGAGCAGCCATAACAGAGGTGCATGGGGGTGCAGGCCACAATAGGGGCTGGGCTCGGGGGGAGGGGGATAGCGGCTGGGGCTTGTCTCCCCACACCAGGCCTTCACCCGCCGCCCATGCAGGCCAGGTGCTGTGACATTGCAAAGGCTCAGTCAATGTCGGTGGCTCTGTCCTGGGAAGCAGCCGCTCGGGCGGAGATGTGGGGGTGCGGAGCGCGAGGCCCCGGTGTGATGCTGTGGCCAGAGGGGCCGGTGAGACCCTGCTGTGCACAAAGAGGCTCCTTGGGGGGAGGAGGAGACAGGCTGTTTTCACCTGTGTATTTGGTGCTGGTGCAGCTGCTACTGGTCCAGTTCTGGGGGGCACGGTTCAGGGCACGTGGGGGTCACTGGCAGAGGGTCAGGGGAGAGCCACTAGGAAGGGTAACGAGTTAACAGGAGAGTTAACAGGCTGGCTGGCTCCTACTCCCTCCCCTCCTCCCCCCGCCTCTGGCTGGGCTGGCACCAGGGAAAGCTGGAGACCCCACAGCCCAGGGCGCTGGCCGGGAGCAGCCCAGCCCTGCGAGTGCCAAAGCCCCCCGGGGCCCTGGCCTGGGGAAACATCTCTGCCCCCCAGCTAAGCTCGGCAGTGACAGGGCGGAAGCTGTTTCCAGCCTGTTTGTGCCCCGACTCTGCAGGTCCCCAGGCAGGGACACTTAGCCCCCTGTTCGCACGCTGCCCGTGCCCCTCCCCCGGGTCCTGCCCCCAGGCAGTGCAGGGATTCTCTGCCCCCCACCTCCCAGGCACCATCCCCAGCTGAGCCACCTCTCTGGCCCATTCCTGACGCCCCTGCAGCCGGGTTTCCTGGGTCCCAGTGCTCAGCGCAGCCTTAAGGCTTCACCCCGACCTGCCCGCGTGTAGCTGTGGACACAGGAGGTGGCCGGGTTATGTTGGTGGCCAGAAGTAGCCGGGTGTGTCTGTAACAAAGGACAAACTGCACCCTGAGCAGGTTTGCGGATGACACTAAGCTGGGGAGAGAGGTAGATACGCTGGAGGGTAGGGATTGAGTCCAGAGTGACCTAGACAGATTGGGCCACAAGAAATCGGATGAGGTTCAACAAGGGCAAGTGCAGAGTCCTGCCCCTGGGACGGAAGATTCCCAAGTATTGGTACAGGCTGGGGACCGACTGGCTAAGTAGCAGTTCTGCAGAAAAGGCCCTGGGGATTACAGTGGAGGAGAAGCTGGAGATGAGTCAACAGGCGCCTTTGTAGCCAAGACGGCTGATGGCATATTAGGTGCATTAAGAGGAGCATTGCCAGCAGATCCAGAGATGTCATCATTCCCCTTTATTCGGCTCTGGTGAGGCCACATCTGGAGTATTGTGTCCAGTTCTGGGCCCCCCACTACAGAAAGGATGTGGACACATTGGAGAGGGACCAGCGGAGGGCGACCAAAATGATTAGTGAGAATGAGTCCTGTGGCACCGTATAGACTGACTAACAGACATGTGACATGCATATGACGAAGTGGGTCTTTGCCCACGAAAGCTGATGCTCCAATACATCCGTTAGTCTATAAGATGCCACAGGACCCCTTGTTGCTTTTGCAGATCCAGACTAACACGGCTACCCCTCTGATACACAAAATGATTAGGGGGCGGAGCACATGACCTACGAGGAGAGGCTGAGGGATTTGGGTCTGTTTAGTCTGCAGAAGAGAAGGGGGGGGGATTTGAGAGCAGCCTGCAACTTCCTGAAGGGGGGTTCCAAAGAGGATGGAACAAGAGACAGGACTATGTAGCACTTTACAGACTAACAAGATGGTTTATGAGGTGATGAGCTTTCGTGGGCCAGTGGTGGCAGAACAAGGAGCAATGGTCTCAAGTTGCAGCGGGGGAGGTCGAAGTTGGATATTAGGAAAAACTATTTCACTAGGCCAGTGGGGAAGCGCTGGGCTGGGTTCCCTATGGAGGGGGTGGAGTCTTCATCCCTAAAGGTGTTTCAGTCCCAGCTTGACCAAGCCCTGGCTGGGATGATTTATTTGGGATTGATCCTGCTTTGGGCGGGGGGCTGGACTGGATGCTCCTGAGGTCTCTGCTGGCCCTGGGGTTCTGTGACTCCAGAGAGAGTTGATGTTTCTCTGTCTCTCGTATCTGAGCCCTTCTCCCTGGGGAGACTTCGCTGGGAGGCGGAGGAGGGGAAACGGGCTGGGGGCTGCTGGAGTTGCCTTGGAGTCTGAGGCAGAAGGAAACTTCCCAAAGGGGATCTGGAATTTCACCTTCTGCGAGGTCCTTGGGTCTCCCTGACGGGCACAGTCCGCAGGGTTGTGTGTCAGTGCGCGAGCAGATGGTCAGTCTTTGCAGAAACGCTGCAGAGTTCTAAGTGTTGTGACACGGGGTCTGTGGGTACGTCTCACAGCAACGGTATTTGGAAGTAACTCGGTCCAGTCTACACCGCAGGCAGGGATTTCGAAATAACGTCAAAATGCCGCCAAGCTGGAGGATTCTTCCTCCGACTCCTGTGACCTCATTGTACGAGGAGGCAGGGAAGTCGGGGGAAGGGCGCTCTATTTCGAAATCAGTGCTGTGTGGACCCCCCCCCCAATTTCAAAAGAAGCGATTTTGAAATAAGATCCGCAATTGACGTCGCTCAGTTTGTGACGCTTCTTTCGAGTTGAGCCCGGCTGTGTGGACGCCCCGTTGTGGGGCCGCTATTGCAAACATCAGGAAGGTTTACTTGCTGTTCTGCCGCAGAGCTGAGCCTAGGGAACAGCAGAAGACTGAGGTTTCCGACGGGGTTTCCTGGTGCAGTGTGTGACCCCTCTGCACAAAGACGGGTGTTGACAGGTAGCGTCTGCCAGGTCGCGCCAGCACAGCCCAGGCCGGGTTCAGTGTCCGCTTCCCTCCCCATCCATCCCCCACAGAACCGGCTGCAGCCCCGGCGCAGGAGCCTGGGAAATTCACACGACACCTCGCCCAGTCGCTCAGGCCCAGAGTTCAGAGGGGCAGCCGCAGAGTCACCGGCCAGCCTGAGGGTGGGGGAGGTGACGAGGCACCTTACTCGCTCCAGTGCTGCCGGGGTCCCTGGGGTCACAGAGGATGCTGGGGCCCGGAAGCGACGTGGGTCTGGAGCAAGAGTGTGGAGCACGGGGGAAAGAGAGCGGAGACACCAGCCCTGCTGATGAAAGGGCCAATTCCTCTGCCAGCAAAGGGCCAATTCCCCAGAGCTACCAGCAGGAGGCGCCGCGGCCGTGAGTCCCACCCCATGACACTTGGTTGTATCCAGTGACGGGGACTCTGAACCCCGGGGATCTAACGGCTCCTGCACCAGGGCAATAAACGTTTTGCAGCCCGGAGCCGCTCCCCTTGCTCGGCACAAAGTCCCTTTTGATCGCAGAGAGATGCGTTTGCTCCCATCCTGAGCACACGGATCTGGGAGTGACTCAGCTGTGTCTTGGGGGGAGGGGGAGCTGCAGCGTTTCCTGTGAGAAGGGCGCTTGTGCAGCTGCTCTGCGGAGATTCAGACACCCGACTGATTAGCAGAGCGCTCACTGTGAGATTTGTGTTTCTCTGAGTGGTGCACATTCCTTGGTGCATTTAAAATGTTATTCCACACATGGCTGGGAAGGATTAGAGGGAACCTGGGCAGCTGTGTCAGTGGCTGCTGCCTTTGCCCCATCACCTGCCTCTGAAGACGGGACTGCAGGGATGGAAAAGGCCTGTTGGATCCCAGCCCGCCCATCCCCCGGGGGCCCGTGTGTGACTGTTCCCGCGCTCTGTTCTCAGCCGTGTTAGCCAGGCCGAGTTCCCAATGTCCCCACCACACCTGAAATAGACCCCCCCAAATCAATACTTCGCCCCCCCTGGGGTTGGTGCTTGTCAGGTGGTACATGCAGCTGTGCCAGTCTGAACCCTGGGGCAGGACTGAGAAATGCCCACGGAAATGGCATCCGCACCCCGAGGGATGTTGCTGCGCCAATCCCACCCCGGCAGGGTTGCCAGGTGTCCGGTATTGACCCGCACAGTCCGGTATTTTCACCTCCTGTCCGGTAAAAAAAATTCAGAAAATATCGGACTGGCTTTTTCCCTGCCAGGTGATAAAAATACCAGACACCTGGCAACCCCATGGACACACTCAGCAACCGGGCCCAGCCCCCGGTTCCCCAGACCCTCCACTGGGCCCCCTGGATGATCTCCCTCCCGCCCCCGCGGCTATCCTAGTTCTGCAGGGGTTTGTCTTGTGGCTGGAACAGAAAAACAAGATGGCTGCTGGCAAAAAAACCTCTGAGGGGCCATGCTGATTTTAAATTTTTCAATTGTATTTATTTATTTGCTTAATAACCGCTGTCAGGGTCTCCCCCCCCCCCCCCCCGAGTTGTTGTTTTTTTTTTTTTTTACGTGAGGGGTAGGGGTGTTTGGTGTTTTTGGTTAAACCATCTGGCAACCCTACCCCTGGGGCAGGGCGGGGCAAAGAAAAAATGTTCCATGTCCCACTGCAGCAGGACGGCCCCTACAAAACTAGAAAAGCCCCTTCCAGTGCACCCGGAGTGCAGGCCGGGCCCAGGTCTGCTCTGCCTCCCTGCCCCCCCAGAGCTGCATGCGGAGGTCCTGGGTGTGTCACGAGCCTCCCGTGGGCTCCAGGCCTGGGCTGGCTGGGGGGGAGGCGCTGGACTCTGTCACATCCGTGCTCAGGGTGTGTCCGTCGGCTTCCCTGGGGGTTTGGCACATTGGCTTTGACACGAGGAGCCGGAAATGCCCTGAGCCCCTCCCTGCCTGAGCCCCCCGATACCTCCTCCTGAGACCCCTCGCTTCTCATCCTGTGACCCTGCTCTGCTGGGCGGGTGGGGGAGGTGCTGGCAGGGGACTCACTGGTCTGGAAATGCCTCAATCTCTTGGCCGGCAAAGCCCACGTGTGGGGTAGGTCCTGGCAGGCAGCTGAGATGGGGGTGGGTGTTTGCGGAGGGCCGGGGAGATGGGATTTGAGGGGGGGAGTCTGATTTGTGACACGTGGGGAAGGGGAGAGGATGCTGCTGTTTTACTGTGAGTTGGGTTTTCCCAGGCTGCTCTGGGGCAGGTTCCCATTGCACCATCTGGGCAGGGAGGTTTCTGTTGCACCCTCGTGTGTAAATCCCGGCGCGACTACAGCCCATCACTGCACATGAGATACCACATGGCCCAGCCAGGGCCAGGCTAGCGCAGGGGCCTTCGTCTTCTAGTCGTGTTGAGGCCAAAGACTCGCCCCCTGTGATCAGTGTGGGAGCAGGTGGCTCAGAAAGTGTTGCCCAAGCTCAAATAAACGGCTCCAAGGGGGGGGGGGGATCCACCCTCCTGCCCCGTGGGAAGTTGCTCTGATAGTTAAATACCCCAAATAACGATTTCCTTGCACCCACCCTCATCCCCCACTTCAGCCTGAATCAATCCCCCTGTCATTTCTCTTCCTACGTGGTGTTTGCACCTGTCTGGTGTTTGTGGCAAGGTCTCTGATCTCCACGTGTATGGTCTAATATATTTAACATCTTGGTTTCTTCTGGTTAAAGGAAACTGAACACAAGGGACCTGCCAGCTCATGCACCAGGGCAATAAATGTTTTACAGCCAGGCGGCCGCTCCCCTTCTATGGCGCAGAGTCTCTCTGGAAGCAGAGCTGGGTTCAAAGGTAAGTGAAGAGCAT
Organism: Pelodiscus sinensis; assembly: GCF_049634645.1. Lineage (NCBI taxonomy): Eukaryota > Metazoa > Chordata > Testudines > Trionychidae > Pelodiscus > Pelodiscus sinensis. The sequence goes on from NC_134742.1 coordinate 837,158, forward strand.
GGAGACCTGGGAGATGGGTTGGAAATGGGAGGGAGCGTGGGCTGTAACACCAGAGAGAAAGGAGGGACAAGGCAGAACTGGGAGGCAAAATCAAATGAGTATCTTAGATGCCTTCGTACAAATGCAAGAAGTACTGGTAACAAGCAGGAAGAACTGGAAATGCTAATAAATAAACACAACTAGGGCATTGTTGGTAACCCAGAGACTTGTTGGGATGATACACGATTGGAATATTGGTATAGAGGGTACAGCTTGCTCAGGAAGGACAGGCAGGGAGAAAAGGGAGGAGGTGTTGCCTTGTATATTAAAAATGCACACACTTGGACTGAGGTGGAGATGGACGTAGGAGATGGACATTTTGAGAGTCTCTGGGTTAGGCTAAAAGGGGTAATAAACAAGGGTGATGTCATGCTAGGAGTCTACTACAGGCCACCTACCCAGGTAGAAGAAGTGGACGAGGCTTTTTTTGAACAACTCACAAAATCATCCAAAGCGCAGGATTTGGTGGTGACGGGGGACTTCAACAATCCAGACATATGTTGGGAAACTAACACAGCGGGGCACAGACTATCCAGTCAGTTCTTGGACTGCACTGGAGACAACTTTTTATTTCAGAAGGCTGAAAAAGCTACTGGCAGGAAGCTGTCCTAGATTTGATTTTGACAAACAGGGAGGAACTGGTTGAGAATTTGAAAGTGGAAGGCAGCTTGGCTGAAAGTGATCATGAAATCACAGAGTTCATGATTCAAAGGAAGGGTAGAAGGGAGAACAGCAAAACAGAGACAGTGGATTTCAGGAAGGCGGATTTTGGTAAGCTCAGAGAGATGGGAGGTAAGGTCCCATGGGAAGCAAGATTAAGAGGAAAAACAACTGAAGAGAGGTGCCAGTTTTTCTAAGGAACATTATTAAGGGCCCAAAAGCAAACTATTCTGCTATGTAGGAAAGATGGAAAGTTTGGCAAAAGACCGTCTTGGCTTATCCAGGAGATCTTGCAAGATCTAAAAATAAAAAGGAGACGTATAAAAAGTGGAAACTAGGACAAATTACAGAGGATAAATATACGGAAACAACACAGGAATGCAGGGGCCAGATTAGAAAGGCGAAGGCACAAAACGAGCTCAAACTAGTTAGAGACATAAAGGGAAACAAGAAGACATTCTGTAAATATATTAGAAGCAAGAGGAAGACCAAGGACAGGGTCAGTGAGGAGGGGAAAACAGTAACAGGAAACTTGGAAATGGCAGAGATGCTCAATGACTTCTTTGTTTCAGTCTTCACCGAGAAGTCTGTAGAAATGCCTGACACAGTGACTGCTAGTGGGAAGGGGGTAGATTTAGAAGATAAAATAAAAAAAGAACAAGTTAAAAATCACCTAGAAAAGTTAGATGCCTGCAAGGCACCAGGGCCTGATGAAATGCATCCTAGAATACTCAAGGAGCTGATAGAGGAGGTATCTGAGCCTCTAGCTATCATCTTTGGAAAATCATGGGAGACAGGAGAGATTCCAGAGGACTGGAAAAGGGCAAATCTAGTGCCCATTTGTAAAAAGGGAAATAAGAACAACCCAGGAAACTACAGACCAGTTAGTTTAACTTCTGTGCCAGGGAAGATAATGGAGCAAGTAATTAAGGAAATCATCTGCAACCACTTGCAAGGTGGCAAGGTGCTAGGGAACAGCCAGCATGGATTTGTAAGGAACAAATCATGTCAAACCAATCTGATAGCTTTCTTTGATAGGATAACAAGTCTTGTGGATAAGGGAGAAACGGTGGATGTGGTATACCTAGACTTTAGTAAGGGGTTTGATATGGTCTTGCATGATATTCTTATCAATAAACTAGGCAAATACAACTTAGATGGGGCTACTATAAGGTGGGTGCATAACTGGCTGGAAAACTGTACTCAGAGAGTAGTTATTAATGGTTCACAATCCCCCTGGAAGGCAGAACAAGTGGAGTCTGTTCTGGGACCGGTTCTTTTCAGTATCTTCATCAACGATTTAGCTATTGGCATAGAGAGGACGCTTATTAAGTTTGCAGATGATCCAAAGCTGGGAGGGGTTGCGAGTGCTTTGAAGGACAGAGTCAGAATTCAGACTGATCTGGACACACTGGAGAAATGGTCTGAGGTCAATAGGATGAAGCTGAAGAAGGAGAAATGCAAAGTGCTCCACTTTGGAAGGAACAATCCATGTCACACATAGAATGGGAAGCGACTGTCTGGGAAGGAGTCCGGCAGAAAGGAATCTAGGGGTTATAGTGGACCACAAGCTGAATATGAGTCAGCAGTGTGATGCTGCTGCAAAAAAGAGGAAACGTAATTCTGGGCTGCATGAACAGGTGTTTTGTGAGCAAGACACGAGGAGTCATTCTTCCGCTCTACTCTGCGCTGGTTAGGCCTCAGTTGGAGAATTGTGTCCAGTTCTGGGCTCCGTGTTTCAGGGATGAGATGGAAGAATTTGAGAAGGTCCAGAAAAGCCAGCATGATGCAAGGTCTAGAGAACATGAGCTAGGAGGGAAGGCTGAAAGAATTGGGTTTGTTTAGCTTGGAAAGGAGAAGACTGAGAGGGGACATGAGAACGATTTTCAGTTATATAAAATGGAGTCACAAGGAGGGGGGAGGAAAATTGTTCATCTTGGCCTCTGGGGACAGGACAAGAAGCAATGGGCTTAAACTGCAGCAAGGGAGGTTTAGGTTGGACATTAGGAAAAACTTGCCAACTGTTAGGGTGATGAAACCCAGAATAAATTGCCCAGGGAGGTTGTGGAATCTCCATCCGGAGATATTTAAGAGCAGCTAGGACAGACACCTGTCAGGGACGATCTCGGTGATGCTTGGTCCTGGCATGAGGGCAGGGGACTGGACTCGATGACTCTTGAGGTCCTTTCCAGTCCTAGTATTCTATGATCCTCTGATTGAAATAGTCCCAGTGCTGGGCCCACAGCACCAGAGAGCGGCTCGTGTCCGTTACACTCCCGTCTGCACAGCCAGAGAGCTGAGCCCAGCCCAGCCCGGGAAACTCTCCAGGGTCACGGCCCTGCCAGTCAGGCTACGGGCGTCCTGGTGCCAAGGTCGCTCTGCTGCCTGGCTCTGTATCAGGTGCCCTGTGGGATCTGGCCGTTGGGGTGGGTCCCTTTGCGGCCGGGGCTGGATTATTGGCTCGGTGCAAAGTCTGAAGGGAATCAGCGTTCGGTGCCGGTTTATCGCCGTTGCTCTGTACACTGGAGAGCAATAAAACGTCCAAACTCCAGGCTCTGCTTTGTCGCTGGGCTGGGCTGTAGCTCCGCCCCGTTCCCCCCCGGCAGACGTTGCTGGAGCTCCATGGGGCTCACCTAACCCCACCCCACAGGGAGCGTCACCAGAGGGCGGCTGGTTTGAATGGGGCGATCGGGCCCAGGGACTGAGCCATGGCCCCGTGAACTGAGAGCGGCAAACAGCAGTGTGAAGACACAGACGTGGTCCCACCCCTGCCAGGGACCCAGCCGGGGGGGGGGGGGGGGGGGATTTGGCGTCAGCCCTGTGGCTCCATTAAGGCTTCTGACAGTGTGTGTGTGGGGGGGGGGGGGGCATGGCCCCACTCCCAATTTCAGTGGGCCTTCAGCTCCAGGGGGTAGCAGTGGGGCTGAAAACAAGGCTCCCTTGTAGCTAAGGCCCCAAACCCTAGCACATCCCCCTGCCCCCCACAGGGACTGGAACTGTAGGGCCGAAAGCCTGAACCCCCCTAACACCCTCAGGCCTAACACCCTGAGGGGGGCGGGAAGGGCAGGGGCACAGAGGGGGCCGTGGGGCTCACAGGACAGACACTGGGGGGAAGGGCAGGGGCACAGAGGGGGCCGTGGGGCTCACAGGACAGACACTGGGGGGAAGCGCAGGGGCACAGAGGGAGCCGTGGGGCTCATAGGACAGACACTGGGGGGAAGGGCAGGGGCACAGAGGGAGCCGTGGGGCTCATAGGACAGACACTGGGGGGAAGGGCAGGGGCACAGAGGGAGCCGTGGGGCTCACAGGACAGACACTGGGGGGAAGGGCAGGGGCACAGAGGGAGCCGTGGGGCTCACAGGACAGACACTGGGGGGAAGGGCAGGGGCACAGAGGGAGCCGTGGGGCTCACAGGACAGACACTGGGGGGAAGGGCAGGGGCACAGAGGGAGCCGTGGGGCTCACAGGACAGACACTGGGGGGAAGGGCAGGGACACAGAGGGGCCGTGGGGCTCACAGGACAGACACTGGGGGGAAGGGCAGGGGCACAGAGGGAGCCGTGGGGCTCACAGGACAGACACTGGGGGGAAGGGATGGGGCACAGAGGGAGCCGTGGGGCTCACAGGACAGACACTGGGGGGAAGGGCAGGGGCACAGAGGGAGCCGTGGGGCTCACAGGACAGACACTGGGGGGAAGGGATGGGGCACAGAGGGAGCCGTGGGGCTCACAGGACAGACACTGGGGGGAAGGGCAGGGACACAGAGGGGCCGTGGGGCTCATAGGACAGACACTGGGGGGAAGGGCAGGGGCACAGAGGGAGCCGTGGGGCTCACAGGACAGACACTGGGGGGAAGGGATGGGGCACAGAGGGAGCCGTGGGGCTCACAGGACAGACACTGGGGGGAAGGGCAGGGACACAGAGGGGGCCGTGGGGCTCACAGGACAGACACTGGGGGGGAAGGGCAGGGGTACAGAGGGAGCCGTGGGGCTCACAGGACAGACACTGGGGGGAAGGGCAGGGGCACAGAGGGGGCCGTGGGGCTCACAGGACAGACACTGGGGGGAAGGGCAGGGGCACAGAGGGGCCGTGGGGCTCATAGGACAGACACTGGGGGGAAGGGCAGGGGCACAGAGGGAGCCGTGGGGCTCACAGGACAGACACTGGGGGGAAGGGATGGGGCACAGAGGGAGCCGTGGGGCTCACAGGACAGACACTGGGGGGAAGGGCAGGGACACAGAGGGGCCGTGGGGCTCATAGGACAGACACTGGGGGGAAGGGCAGGGGCACAGAGGGAGCCGTGGGGCTCACAGGACAGACACTGGGGGGAAGGGATGGGGCACAGAGGGAGCCGTGGGGCTCACAGGACAGACACTGGGGGGAAGGGCAGGGACACAGAGGGGCCGTGGGGCTCATAGGACAGACACTGGGGGGAAGGGCAGGGGCACAGAGGGAGCCGTGGGGCTCACAGGACAGACACTGGGGGGAAGGGCAGGGGCACAGAGGGGGCCGTGGGGCTCACAGGACAGACACTGGGGGGAAGGGCAGAGGCACAGAGCGAGCCGTGGGGCTCACAGGACAGACACTCGGGGGAAGGGCAGGGGCACAGAGGGAGCCGTGGGGCTCATAAGACAGACACTGGGGGGAAGGGCAGGGGCACAGAGGGGGCCGTGGGGCTCATAGGACAGACACTGGGGGGGAAGGGCAGGGGCACAGAGGGGCCGTGGGGCTCACAGGACAGACACTGGGGGAAGGGCAGGGGCACAGAGGGAGCCGTGGGGCTCACAGGACAGACACTGGGGGGAAGGGCAGGGGCACAGAGGGAGCCGTGGGGCTCACAGGACAGACACTGGGGGGAAGGGCAGGGGCACAGAGGGAGCCGTGGGGCTCACAGGACAGACACTGGGGGGAAGGGCAGGGGCACAGAGGGAGCCGTGGGGATCACAGGACAGACACTGGGGGGAAGGACAGGGGCACAGAGGGGCCGTGGGGCTCATAGGACAGACACTGGGGGGAAGGGCAGGGGCACAGAGGGGGCCGTGGGGCTCACAGGACAGACACTTGGGGGAAGGGCAGGGGCACAGAGGGAGCCATGGGGCTCACAGGACAGACACTGGGGGGAAGGGCAGGGGCACAGAGGGAGCCGTGGGGCTCATAAGACAGACACTGGGGGGAAGGGCAGGGGCACAGAGGGGCCGTGGGGCTCACAGGACAGACACTGAGGGGAAGGGCAGGGGTACAGAGGGAGCCGTGGGGCTCACAGGACAGACACTGGGGGGGAAGGGCAGGGGCACAGAGGGGCCGTGGGGCTCACAGGACAGACACTGGGGGAAGGGCAGGGGCACAGAGGGAGCCGTGGGGCTCACAGGACAGACACTGGTGGGGAAGGGCAGGGGCACAGAGGGGCCGTGGGGCTCACAGGACAGACACTGGGGGGAAGGGCAGGGGCACAGAGGGAGCCGTGGGGCTCACAGGACAGACACTAGGGGGAAGGGCAGGGGCACAGAGGGAGCCGTGAGGCTCACAGGACAGACACTGGGGGAAGGGCAGGGGCTCACGGGCCGTGGGGCTCATAGGACAGACACTGGGGGAAGGGCACAGAGGGAGCCGTGGGGATCACAGGACAGACACTGGGGGGGAAGGGCAGGGGCACAGAGGGGCCGTGGGGCTCACAGGACAGACACTGGGGGAAGGGCAGGGGCACAGAGGGAGCCGTGGGGCTCACAGGACAGACACTGGGGGGAAGGGCAGGGGCACAGAGGGAGCCGTGGGGCTCATAGGACAGACACTGGGGGGAAGGGCAGGGGCACAGAGGGAGCCGTGGGGCTCACAGGACAGACACTGGGGGGAAGGGCAGGGGCACAGAGGGAGCCGTGGGGCTCACAGGACAGACACTGGGGGGGAAGGGCAGGGGCACAGAGGGGGCCGTGGGGCTCACAGGACAGACACTGGGGGGAAGGGCAGGGGCACAGAGGGAGCCGTGGGGCTCATAAGACAGACACTGGGGGGAAGGGCAGGGGCACAGAGGGGCCGTGGGGCTCACAGGACAGACACTGGGGGGAAGGGCAGGGGCACAGAGGGAGCCGTGGGGCTCACAGGACAGACACTGGGGGGGGAAGGGCAGGGGCACAGAGGGAGCCGTGGGGCTCATAGGACAGACACTGGAGGGAAGGGCAGGGGCACAGAGGCAGCCATGGGGCTCACAGGACAGACACTGGGGGGAAGGGCAGGGGCACAGACGGAGCCGTGGGGCTCATAGGACAGACACTGGAGGGAAGGGCGGGGGCACAGAGGGAGCCGTGGGGCTCACAGGACAGACACTGGGGGGAAGGGCGGGGGCACAGAGGGGGCCGTGGGGCTCACAGGACAGACACTGGGGGGAAGGGCAGGGGCACAGAGGCTCCGTGGGGCTCACAGGACAGACACTGGGGGGGAAGGGCAGGGGCACAGAGGGGGCCGTGGGGCTCACAGGACAGACACTGGGGGAAGGGCAGGGGCACAGAGGGAGCCGTGGGGCTCATAAGACAGACACTGGGGGGAAGGGCAGGGGCACAGAGGGGCCGTGGGGCTCACAGGACAGACACTGGGGGGAAGGGCAGGGGCACAGAGGGAGCCGTGGGGCTCACAGGACAGACACTGGGGGAAAGGGCGGGGGCACAGAGGGGGCCGTGGGGCTCACAGGACAGACACTGGGGGGAAGGGCAGGGGCACAGAGGGGCCGTGGGGCTCACAGGACAGACACTGGGGGGAAGGGCAGGGGCACAGAGGGGCCGTGGGGCTCACAGGACAGACACTGAGGGGAAGGGCAGGGGCACAGAGGGGGCCGTGGGGCTCACAGGACAGACACTGGGGGGGAAGGGCAGGGGCACAGAGGGGCCGTGGGGCTCACAGGACAGACACTGGGGGAAGGGCAGGGGCACAGAGGGAGCCGTGGGGCTCACAGGACAGACACTGGGGGGAAGGGCAGGGGCACAGAGGGAGCCGTGGGGCTCATAGGACAGACACTGGGGGGAAGGGCAGGGGCACAGAGGGAGCCGTGGGGCTCACAGGACAGACACTGGGGGGAAGGGCAGGGGCACAGAGGGAGCCGTGGGGCTCACAGGACAGACACTGGGGGGGAAGGGCAGGGGCACAGAGGGGGCCGTGGGGCTCACAGGACAGACACTGGGGGGAAGGGCAGGGGCACAGAGGGAGCCGTGGGGCTCATAAGACAGACACTGGGGGGAAGGGCAGGGGCACAGAGGGGCCGTGGGGCTCACAGGACAGACACTGGGGGGAAGGGCAGGGGCACAGAGGGAGCCGTGGGGCTCACAGGACAGACACTGGGGGGGGAAGGGCAGGGGCACAGAGGGAGCCGTGGGGCTCATAGGACAGACACTGGAGGGAAGGGCAGGGGCACAGAGGCAGCCATGGGGCTCACAGGACAGACACTGGGGGGAAGGGCAGGGGCACAGACGGAGCCGTGGGGCTCATAGGACAGACACTGGAGGGAAGGGCGGGGGCACAGAGGGAGCCGTGGGGCTCACAGGACAGACACTGGGGGGAAGGGCGGGGGCACAGAGGGGGCCGTGGGGCTCACAGGACAGACACTGGGGGGAAGGGCAGGGGCACAGAGGGAGCCGTGGGGCTCACAGGACAGACACTGGGGGGAAGGGCAGGGGCACAGAGGGAGCCGTGGGGCTCACAGGACAGACACTGGGGGTGGAAGGGCAGGGGCGCAGAGGGGCTGTGGGGCTCACAGGACAGACACTGGGGGGAAGGGCAGGGGCACAGAGGGGGCCGTGGGGCTCACAGGACAGACACTGGGGGGAAGGGCAGGGGCACAGAGGGAGCCGTGGGGCTCACAGGACAGACACTGGGGGGAAGGGCAGGGGCACAGAGGGAGCCGTGGGGCTCATAAGACAGACACTGGGGGGAAGGGCAGGGGCACAGAGGGGCCGTGGGGCTCACAGGACAGACACTGGGGGGAAGGGCAGGGGCACAGAGGGAGCCGTGGGGCTCACAGGACAGACACTGGGGGGGGAAGGGCAGGGGCACAGAGGGAGCCGTGGGGCTCATAGGACAGACACTGGAGGGAAGGGCAGGGGCACAGAGGCAGCCATGGGGCTCACAGGACAGACACTGGGGGGAAGGGCAGGGGCACAGACGGAGCCGTGGGGCTCATAGGACAGACACTGGAGGGAAGGGCGGGGGCACAGAGGGAGCCGTGGGGCTCACAGGACAGACACTGGGGGGAAGGGCGGGGGCACAGAGGGGGCCGTGGGGCTCACAGGACAGACACTGGGGGGAAGGGCAGGGGCACAGAGGGAGCCGTGGGGCTCACAGGACAGACACTGGGGGGAAGGGCAGGGGCACAGAGGGAGCCGTGGGGCTCACAGGACAGACACTGGGGGTGGAAGGGCAGGGGCGCAGAGGGGCTGTGGGGCTCACAGGACAGACACTGGGGGGAAGGGCAGGGGCACAGAGGGGGCCGTGGGGCTCACAGGACAGACACTGGGGGGAAGGGCAGGGGCGCAGAGGGGCTGTGGGGCTCACAGGACAGACACTGGGGGGAAGGGCAGGGGCACAGAGGGGGCCGTGGGGCTCACAGGACAGACACTGGGGGGAAGGGCAGGGGCACAGAGGGGGCCGTGGGGCTCACAGGACAGACACTGGGGGGAAGGGCAGGGGCACAGAGGGGGCCGTGGGGCTCACAGGACAGACACTGGGGGAAGGGCAGGGGCACAGAGGGAGCCGTGGGGCTCACAGGACAGACACTGGGGGGAAGGGCGGGGGCACAGAGGGAGCCGTGGGGCTCACAGGACAGACACTGGGGGAAGGGCAGGGGCACAGAGGGAGCCGTGGGGCTCACAGGACAGACACTGGGGGGAGGGTGGGGGCACAGAGGGAGCCGTGGGGCTCACAGGACAGACACTGGGGGGAAGGGCGGGGGCACAGAGGGGGCCGTGGGGCTCACAGGACAGACACTGGGGGGAAGGGCAGGGGCACAGAGGGAGCCGTGGGGCTCACAGGACAGACACTGGGGGGAAGGGCGGGGGCACAGAGGGAGCCGTGGGGCTCACAGGACAGACACTGGGGGGAAGGGCAGGGGCACAGAGGGAGCCGTGGGGCTCACAGGACAGACACTGGGGGTGGAAGGGCAGGGGCGCAGAGGGGCTGTGGGGCTCACAGGACAGACACTGGGGGTGGAAGGGCAGGGGCGCAGAGGGGCTGTGGGGCTCACAGGACAGACACTGGGGGGAAGGGCAGGGGCGCAGAGGGGCTGTGGGGCTCACAGGACAGACACTGGGGGGAAGGGCAGGGGCACAGAGGGGGCCGTGGGGCTCACAGGACAGACACTGGGGGGAAGGGCAGGGGCACAGAGTGGGCCGTGGGGCTCACAGGACAGACACTGGGGGGAAGGGCAGGGGCACAGAGGGGGCCGTGGGGCTCACAGGACAGACACTGGGGGAAGGGCAGGGGCACAGAGGGAGCCGTGGGGCTCACAGGACAGACACTGGGGGGAAGGGCGGGGGCACAGAGGGAGCTGTGGGGCTCACAGGACAGACACTGGGGAGAAGGGCAGGGGCACAGAGGGAGCCGTGGGGCTCACAGGACAGACACTGGGGGAAGGGCAGGGGCACAGAGGGAGCCGTGGGGCTCACAGGACAGACACTGGGGGGAGGGTGGGGGCACAGAGGGAGCCGTGGGGCTCACAGGACAGACACTGGGGGGAAGGGCAGGGGCACAGAGGGGGCCGTGGGGCTCACAGGACAGACACTGGGGGGAAGGGCAGGGGCACAGAGGGGCCGTGGGGCTCACAGGACAGACACTGGGGGGAAGGGCAGGGGCACAGAGGGAGCCGTGGGGCTCATAGGACAGACACTGGGGGGGAAGGGCAGGGGCACAGAGGGGCCGTGGGGCTCACAGGACAGACACTGGGGGAAGGGCAGGGGCACAGAGGGAGCCGTGGGGCTCACAGGACAGACACTGGGGGGAAGGGCAGGGGCACAGAGGGAGCCGTGGGGCTCACAGGACAGACACTGGGGGGAAGGGCGGGGGCACAGAGGGAGCCGTGGGGCTCACAGGACAGACACTGGGGGGAAGGGCAGGGCACAGAGGAGCCGTGGGGCTCACAGGACAGTGGCCGTGGGGCGGGAAGGGGGAGGTTTTGCTCACTGGTGCGGGAGGTGGGGCTGGGTGCGGAGCTGCACCTGTCTCTGCATTTCCCTGTGCGCTGGGTGGGGTTTGCTGATCTCACCCCACTGACAGGCGCCGAGGGGCAAGGTGCAGACGCCTGGATCGGAGCGTTTCCTGCTGCCCCACGGCCCGGCCGAGGCACCGGATCCCTCGGGCCACCAGGACGCAGGACCCGGGCTGGGCAGCCCCCTCGGCGCCCCGACAGAGACCGGTGCAGGTGAGCGTCCCGTACGGGTCTGGGGGCGTCCGTGGGGCACTGGCCCTGGGGGTGACTTGGGGGGTTTCGCCTCCCTCTGCCGAGCGGCTCAGACCTTCTCCCTGCAGCTGAGGTATCTGGGGCGGGTGCAGCCCGGCTCTCGCTGCAGGGCCCCGGGACTGGGCCTCTCGGCGGGGCCGCTGGGGCCTTGCAGAGAAATGTTTCTGGGGAGACTCGGCAGCCCCGTCTGAGCTCGGAGCGGTGCCCTGGGCTGGTGTGGACGGGCCCCTTCTGGAGTGTGACTGCGTCTGCACCACGCTGCTTTTTAATCAGAAAAAGGTTTGTAAATTACGCTCTGCAATTTGGGCACCTTGTTCTGATTCTTTTTTCAGAAGATGCTTTTCCGAAATTTGGCCCATCTACACTGGACCAAATTTCAGAAAAATCTCCTCTTTCGGAAGAGCAGATGCTGTTGCAGGCTGCTTCCAACGCCTGCTCAGAGAGGAGAGGGGGGTTGTGTTCACTACAAAAAGGTCCTTTTTCTAGCACGGATGGGGCCAGCAAGTCCCTGTCCGGGAGCGTGGGGACGTGGTGAGACGGGGCGAGCGCAGGGAGAACGGGGCGGATGGGTCTGGGACCGGGACCGCCCACAGCAGCCACAGCCACGTCAGACTGATCCGGGTCGTTATCCCTGAGCTCGCCCTAGCCTGGCTCCCAGGGGCCACTGTCCCCCCCCCCCCCCCCCCGCAATCTCCCCCGCTGCTCCCCAGTGCCATGGGGCCCAGAGGGCAGGAGTCTCTGTCCGGTCTCAGGGTGCAGCTCCCTGGCCCAGGACCAGCGCAAACGCAGCGAGGGGCTCTGGCTGGTTCTGCAGGGCCAGGCCCCTTCCTGCCGGGAGAGGGACCCAGCGCAGGGTCCGTGGAGCTGACAGGGAACTTTCCCTCCTCTCCTAGACGGCACCATGGCGGCGGCGGCGGCTGCAGATTCCGTAAAGAGAATTAAAGCTGAAGCCACTTGCTCCATCTGCCTGGAGTTACTCCGGGACCCCGTGACGACTGCGTGTGGACACAGCTTCTGCAAACGGTGCATCACCCAGATCTGCCAGGGACGTGAAGATGCCGCCTGTCCTCAGTGCAGACAGCGGCTGCAAAAGGGAACCTTACAGCGAAACCAGGAGCTGAGGAGCATTGTGGAGTTATTCAGGTCGCAAGCAGAGGAGAAACCTGCAGCAGGGAACACGTGTGAGAGACACCAAGAGCCTTTGAAGCTCTACTGCAATGAGGATCAGACCCCCATCTGCCTGGTGTGCATGCAGTCCCAGGCTCACCGCGGTCACACGGTGGTTCCCGTGGAGGAGGCTCTCCAGGAGTACAAGGTAGGCACCGTTATTCGTCGTTGCTGGTCAGACTCCAAGGCAGTGTGTGCACAGCGGGGTACAGCTCGCCCGGGGACAGGCGGATACATGGGTTGGGTGTTGTGTTGGTATCAGCTCTACATACCCTTGTTCTCCGGCCTAGAGGGAAGTGAAAGTCAGACCCGCTGAAAGTGCCTAGATAAAGATAAGGGAGGAGGGGGGATAGAAGTGACATCATGGTACGCGGGGGCGGGGGGGTGTCTATCACATCCCACCCAACCCAGAAGAACCAATAACAGAAATCCCCAGCACACAGACCTGCCCGTGGTGGGTGAGGGTAACTCCCCAGCTCTGCCCCTGTGGGGTTTGCTCTGTTCTAGGGACGGGCTGGGGACTTTATTCCTCAGAAAGGGGAGGGGCAGTTAGCTCAGGTATTTGCCACAACAGGGGCAGGGGCAGAATTGGCCCCTGTCCAGACACGGCTCTGGCTCTGGCAGCTCAGCCGTGACCCCGATCCTGGGTCAGGCCCCACAGTCTGGCCCCCAGGTGGCCACAGGAGGGGCTGGCAGCCCCCTCTGGCTTTGCTCCTGCCTGTGCCCAACCCCGATCCTGGTGTAGCTCTGTGGTCTGACCCCCATCTGCCAGGGAGGGGCTGGCCACAGTGGCCCAGCCTGCCCTCCCCCCTCCCCTGCTGTGGCAGAGAGACCACGGCAGCCCTGGCTTGGCCCCTGTCCAGCCACTTGGCTGCAGCAGCCGGATCTGACCAGGTAAGTTAACCCAGCCCCACCCCCTCCCCACTTTCTCACATGCCCCAGCCCCCTGCCCTGAGCCCCTCACACAGCCCAACCCTAACTCCCACACCCCTCCACACTCCCCACCCCCTGCCCTGAGCCCCCTGCACTCCACCCCACACTTACATTTCCTAAGGTACGGTTGTGTGGAACCCCCCTCCCAAGGGGGCAGGTTGTGGTAGGACAGTACCTGTAGAGAGTTTCCTTTCACCCCTGGGTAAAAGTGACCATGAAATAATAAATGTCCCGAGTCTGCAGAAGAGAGAGGAGCAGAACAGACACTGGCCTGGGACTGACCGAGTCAGGGAACTGGGACGTACGGTTCCAAGGGGAGACGTTCCCAGGCTGGAAGGAGCTCAGGCGCGATGGCAGCATCTCAAGGAGACACCTGCCACCTCTCCTGCTGCACAGGGATGCCAGGCGGGACAGGAAGAGGCCAGTCTGGCCCCCTCAGGAGCTGTTTTGTGACTTTACAATAACTAAGGACCCCACAGAGAGCGGGGGCAGGGATGAATTGCTGAGGAACTCACACAGCAGGGCTCAAGTAGAAACACAGTAAGGAAGGCTAATGCCAGAGCAAGTGGCACCCGGCAATGCACCGCAGTGGAGAGCAGACGCTGCTCTAAAATGCACTAGAAGGGGGAGAGAGCGAGAGGAGCGGGCGGGTCTGATACCTGTGGGGAGGGAGAGCCCGTCGTCGTCTTCCCCTCGATTGTAGAAACGTGTCTTTGTCTGTCTGTCCGTCCGTCTGTGAGTCTGTCCAAGACGCCTTCTAACCCAGGGGTGGCGATACAATGGCAGCGGTTCGCCAGGGTTACTGGCCACACCAGCTGTATTTACCTGCCCCTCCACAGGTCTGACTGATTGCTGACCCCATCTGCAGCCCCACTCCCAGCAATGAATTAAATAAATCAACCCCCAAATTCATTTAAGCTGAGGACCCACTAAACCAACCCATGGGCGGAGGGGAGAAGGGGGGAATCCATCCCTGCAGTGCCAGGCTCCCGGTAGAAAATATGGCAAAAGACCAGCTTGGCTTAACAAGGAGATCTTGCATGATCTCAAAATAAAAAAGGAGTCCTATAAAAAATTCAAACTAGGACAACTAACAAAGGATGAATATAGGCAAGCAACACGGGAATGCAGGGGCAAGATTAGAAAGGCAAAGGCACAAAATGAGATCAAACTAGCTACAGGCATAAAGGGAAACAAGAAGACCTTTTATAAATACATTAGAAGCAAGAGGAAGACCAAGGACAGGGTAGGCCCACTGCTTAGTGAGGAGGGAGAAGCAGTAACAGGAAACTTGGAAATGGCGGAGATGCTCAATGACTTCTTTGTTTCGGTCTTCACCGAGAAGTCTGGAGGTGTGCCTAACGTAGTGAATACAAGCAGAGAGAGGGTAAGTTTAGAAGATAGGATACACAAAGAACAAGTTAAAAATCACTTAGGAAAGTTAGTTGTCAGCAAGTCACCAGGTCCTGAAGAAATGCATCCCAGGATACTCAAGGAGCTGATGGAGGAGGTATCTGAGCCTTTAGCTATGATCTTTGAAAAATCATGGCAGACAGGGGAGATTCCAGAAGACTGGAAAAGGGCAAATATTGTGCCCATCTATAAAAAGGGGAATAAGAACAACCCAGGAAACTACAGACCGGTCAGTTTAACGTCTGTCCCAGGGAAGATAATGGAGCAGGTAATTAAGGAAATCATATGCAAACACTTGGAAGGTAATAAAGTGATAGGGAATAGCCAGCATGGGTTTGTGAAGAACAAGTCATGCCAAACTAATCTGATAGCTTTCTTTGATAGGCTAACGAGCCTTGTGGATAAGGGAGAAGCGGTGGATGTCATATACCTAGATTTAGTAAGGCATTTGATACGGTCTCGCATGATATTCTTATTGATAAACTAGGCAAATATAACTTAGATAGGGCCACGATAAGGTGGGTGCATAATTGGCTGGATAACCGTAGTCAGAGAGTTGTCGTTAACGGTTCTAACTCCTGCTGGAAAGGGATAACAAGTGGAGTTCTGCAAGGGTCTGTTTTGGGACCCATACTGTTCAATATCTTCATCAATGATGTAGATATTGGGATAGAGAGTACGCTTATTAAGCTTGCAGATGGTACCAAACTGGGTGGGGTTGTGACTTCTTTGGAGGATAGGGACATAATTCAAAATGACCTTAGCAAGTTAGAGAAATGGTCAGAGCTAAACAGGATGAGGTTTAATAAAGAGAAATGAAAAGTGCTCCACTTAGGAAGGAACAATCAGTTCCATACATACAAGATTGGAAGCGACTGTTTAGGAAGGAGTACGGCAGAAAGGGATCTAGGGGTCATAGTGGACCACAAGTTGAATATGAGTCAACAGTGTGATGCTGTTGCAAAAAAAGCAAATATGATTCTAGGTTGTATCAACAGGTGTGTTGTAAGCAAAACTCGTGAAGTCATTCTGCCGCTCTACTCTGCACTAGTTAGGCCTCAGCTGGAGTACTGTGTCCAGTTCTGGGCGCCTCATTTCAAGAAAGATGTGGAGAAATTGGAAAGGGTACAGAGAAGAGCGACAAGAATGATTAAAGGTCTAGAGAACATGACCTATGAAGCCAGGCTTCATGAACTGGGCTTGTTTAGTTTGGAAAAAAGAAGATTAAGGGGGGACATGAGAGCGGTTTTCAAATATCTAAAAGGGTGTCACAAGGAGGAAGGAGAAAATTTGTTCCTCTTGGTTACTGAGGACAGGACAAGGAGTAATGGGCTTAAAGTGCAGCAGGGGAGGTTTAGATTGGACATTAGGAAAAAATTCCTAACTGTCAGGGTGGTCAAATATTGGAATAAATTGCCAAGGGAGGTGGTGGAATCTCCCTCTCTGGAGATATTTAAGAACAGGTTAGATAGACATCTGTCAGGGATGGTGTAGACGGAGCTTGGACCTGCCTTGAGGGCAGGGGACTGGACTCGATGACCTCTCGAGGTCCCTTCCAGTCCTATGATTCTATGATTCTATGGTGAGAGTAGACAAGGTCTCAGATTCATAGACTTGAAGGCCAAAAGGGACCATCACGATCACTTGGTCACAGGACCTCCCCCACCCTCACCTGTACCAGACCCCTGGCCTCTGGCTGCGCTACACAGGCCTTCAAACCTGGATTTAAAGACCCCACGTTACAGAGAATCCCCCGTTTAGCCTGGTTCCAGCCAGCACAGGATTCGCACCCTTGCTGCAGTGGGAGTAAAACCCCCCACCAAGAACAAACAACCCAGGTTCACGAACTCTCCCCCATGGGGAGCTTCTCAAACGACCCCTTCCCCATCTTCACATCCAGGGAACAGCTCGGCTCACCTGGCTCAGGTTCTTCTGAGGCCTGGCCAGGAGAGTCAGTGCCTTGGGCGGTGGAATCCTTCTTTCCAGTTATCACACGATTCAAGGGGCTTTATTGCTCCTTGGATGCAGCCTGACAAAACACAGTGTTAACGACACTCTGAATGTTGACAGATGCAAGTCCCGCTGAGAACAGCCAGTAACACTCCAGCATCCCAGAGTATTTATTTTTATGTTGTAATTTTTGTTACCAAAGGGAAAAATAGCAGAGCAGCTGGAGGTAATCGAGTCCTGTTGTGGGAAACTGCACCAGTTTGTGAACCAGGTCTGGAAGCACCTGCCACAGAATGAACGAGAAGAGGAATATCGGAGTATGAAGAGAGTGTGTGAGAAATTAACAACAGTTTTGCAGGTGAGCTCCCCTACAGAAAAGCGAACGGCGAAGGGGAAGGGTTAGGAACCCAGCGAGGAGCAGCCGGTGCCGAGTTCTGTTTGCGCCACAAAGAGAAATCTGTATGATCCGTCTGAATGAGAATTTCCCCTTAAAAGAGCAACAAAGCGAGACAGCACACACGGGCCCCAGGAGAGTGTGGTGTGTGTGTGTGTGTGTGTGTGTGTGTGTGTGTTCTGTTTGCGCCACAAAGAGAAATCCGTATGATCCGTCTGAATGAGAATTTCCCCTTAAAAGAGCAACAAAGCGAGACAGCACACACGGGCCCCAGGAGAGTGTGGTGTGTGTGTGTGTGTGTGTGTGTGTGTGTGTGTGTGTGTGTTCTGTTTGCGCCACAAAGAGAAATCCGTATGATCCGTCTGAATGAGAATTTCCCCTTAAAAGAGCAACAAAGCGAGACAGCACACAAGGGCACCAGCAGAGTGGTGTGTGTGTGTGTGTGTGTGAGAGACCAGAGTGGTGTGTGTGTGTGTGTGTGTGTGTGTGTGTGTGTGTGTGTGTGTGTGTGTGTGTGTGAGACCGAATTATCCTACAGCCACACATATGCAGCTTCTGGGCCCTGCAGACAGTTCTCTGTCTTTCAAGACTGGGCCACTTGCAGGAGGAGACCCCGGCTGGGAATTCTCTGGTCGTTCCCGTCAGGAGCACTGGGCCCCCCTCCTGGACCCTCCCCACCCCACTGAGAACAAGTGGAAGCTGCTGGGGCTGAGCTGGGTGGCCGGCCTGTCCCGTAAGGGCCGATGGCAGCAGGGCCGAGGGGGCAGAGAGCCCCCCCCCACACACGGCAGGCGGGTGGGAAAGTCACACTCAGCCTGGCTGTGCTCGGTGCCAAGGAGCCAGGCCAGGGCCAGGCACCCACAGTCCAGCCTCCCTCGCGCCGACCTGACCCCGATCCTCGCGGTGGGGGGGGGGGGCGCCCGGCAGGGATTTCTGCAGATCAGGCTGGCGCACAAACTGAACCACGTAGGAACCGCACTGAGAACTGACGTGACTCGTTTTCCCTCTTCCCCCCTAGGTGCGCACAGAGACCCCCGGGCAAAGGTGAGTGGACGGAATTCACAAAGTGAGTCCATCAGGGTGGGGCAGGGCCAGACGTGAGATTCCGGTTTCCCCTCGGTCTCTCCGGACTCAGTCTGGGTTTGCCGGCCGGAAGTGAGGTCCAGAGGGAGGGGGGTAAATAACGGAAAGGGAAGGAAATTACTGAAGAGACTCGGGGGCTGCACCCGGCTCACTGTGCTCCCAGCCCCCTCTCGCGGGGGTAGGCAGCCCCGGCTCACCCCCTGGCCACCAGGCAGGGCCCAGCTGTGGGTGCACCAGCCCCGGCCCTTCTCCCTCCCCCCATCTCCCTTCCCTCCTCCCCTCTGCCAGCCCAGGCCCCTTCTCCCTCCTGTCCCCTGCCGCACCAGCCCAGACCCCCCATCTCCCATCTCCCTCCCCACTTCTCTGCCGCTCCAGGCCAGGGCTCCTTCCCTCCATCCCCAAACTCTAACCCGCACGGGTGGGGACAGGTCAGGCTGCAGCCCACATCAGGCCCAGGTCCTGCTCTCCATGTGGCCACCAGAGAGCGCTGGGCCTGGGCTCAGTTTCCCCCGGCAGCTGGGAAGGGCCAGGCTGGGGGCAGGCGGAACGTGTTCCTGTGGGATGCAGAGTGAGGTGATGTCACTCTGTCGCCCACAGGGGGGAAAAGGTTATATAGAGAGAGATTTCTTTTCCCTTCTCCTTGTACCCTGAGGGCTCGCTCTGTCGTCCTGCAAGAAAAGGGTTTTTATATACAGAGAGAGAACTCTTCTCTCGCCCACCTCTGAAGAGGTGTTAGGGGTTGTCTGTGATTTGGCCAGACTGTCGTAGCTACACCCAATATGAATCGTTTTTACGGTATCTCAGAGTTCTTCCTTCCCTTCCTCCAGCAAGTTGCGCTAAAGCGTAAAGAGCAGAGTTAACGTGGTGAATAATTATTGTTGTTCAGGTCTGGAGAGACATCTTCTCAGCCACCGGCATCACCATCACCTGCGAGAGACGTTTCCAAGGAGACAGAGCGACAGGGACACTCAGGTAACAAGCCGGTTCTGGTGAGCGTGCGGGTGGGTTTTGGGGTCGGTGTCCTCACAGCCTGTCCCCACGTCCCTGTTCTCGGATAGAACAGACCCCGGTGAGCAACCCAGGCCTAGCGCCCGTGTCTGTGAGGTGCCATTTCCACACGTCTGGGGTCACACGACCACGGCCCCAGCGACCGCGCCGTGTTTGGCCCCTTCCCCTCCCCTCTCCGGCGCTCTCACCCCAGGGTGCACAAGGGTCCCCGCCTTGGAGCGGCCAGTCTGAGCTACCACAGACCTGACTCTCCGCGGTCTGGAGGAATAGCCCCCGTTAAACTCAGGGGGCCGTGAGCTCTGAGCCCCTCGTGAGAGGAGGGGAGGGGCCGCATCCCCCAAACCCAGCCCTTTCGGAGGGACCTTTCCAACCAGTCTCTGGCACATTTCACTCCCTGCCCATGGGGGTCCCAGAGCGCTGCAGGAGACCCCCCGCCAGGGCCAGGCTGGCTCGCAGGGGGAGGGGTCTGTGGGGTGGGGGGTGTAGCTGAGGGGCGGGTGATGGGCTCTAGTCGGAGATGCTCCTGCTGCCTGTCAGCCGGGGAGGGGGCCGGGCAGCAGGGGACAGGAGCGACTCGCAGCCGGGAGCAGGTGCCAATAACCCACCGTCCATTCACCGGCAGGGAGAGAACCCGGCAGCGAGCGAGAACAAGGACGTAGACAGGCATCCTTGGACCCGAAAATTCACAAGATCAGTGACACAACAGAGGCTGCGCAGTGCATGGTAGGCAATAACCCGGTGCCTGCTCCCGCTGCCCACAGGGGTCCGGCGTCGCCGCGTTTCTCCCTTCTCCGCGGGCCGGGCAGTGACAGCGCAAACGCTCTGGGATGAGACGCTCAGACCCCTTTGGATTTAGCAGCGTCCCAGAGCTGCAGGGGGGTCCCGTCAGCGTGCGGCTGGGCCGGCCCCCGGCGCGGCAATTGCTCCTGGCGGCTGGGAGCTTTGAGATCTGCACCCAGAGGGGTCGGGCTGAGACCAGGCCCGTTCTGCCGCAGGGGCTGGGGGGGGGGGGTTGTGCTGCAAATGTGGGGTCTGTGTCGGGGGTCCCCAAGTCCAGCGCCGTCTCCCCCTGCTCCCTCGCACAGGCAGTGACACACACAGCAGCTGCTCAGAACTTTTCCAAACTCTCACAGCTGTTTGTGGCAGAAGGGCTGGAAACGGGAGGCTCCGTCCTCATCCGCGGAATGTCACTGGCTCCCCCTGGGCTCAGACACTGAACGGAGCCAATGAGACATGTGACACCCCCCCACACACACACACGACTCCTCCCCACGTCACCCCTAGTGTGGGGGTGGGCAGGGACAACCCCACCCCTCTGCTCCAGACCCTGCCTCTTCCCACCCCACCCCGACCTGCCTCCTCTCTACACCTGCACCACCCCCACCCCCACCCTGCCTCTTCCCCCAGGCCCCTCCCCTGAGTGACACGGCCCAGGGGATTTGCAGAGCTGGGGGTTTCTGTCCCTGGCAGGGAGGTTGGGGGCCCCCCCCGCACTCACCTGTGGGGGAAGAGGAATGATGGAGCCCCAGCCCCACTCCACTCTCCCCACTCCTGGCCTTGTCCCCACTGGTGAGTGTGAAGTGGCCGGGAGCTGGGAAGCAGAGCAGGAGAGTATCCCCCCGCCCACTCCTGGCTAGGCCCCCTCTCTCCTCCCACCCACGCTGTTGGGTACATGAGCCCCCCATTGCCCCCCATGCCACGCCCCCGTGTGTTCAAAGACATTCCAGCCACAGAGCCACCCAGCAACCCCGAGCCCCCCTGCACCCACCCAGCAACCCCCAGCCCCCCCGCCCCCTCCTTGCCTGCAGCCCTGCCCGGCTGTAGCCCCTCGGGGGAGGTGGGAACAGAGTCCAGCGCCGGGAGGGCCCAGGGGCTGGTTGGTGCCTCTGAGTCTCCGTCTGAATCTGAGTCTGAAACTCTCCCACGTCCTGGGTCCCTGAATCCCTCCCCCATTGCCCTGTGGTGCCCGGTCCTGGAGCATCGGCCTCTCCCCATTGGGCATGAGGTGTAACAGTTAACTCGGGCTAACGACTTAGTTCGAGTTAACGTTTGGTGGCCGCGTGTAGCCGCGGGCAGTCAGTTCGGACTGGGGGATTTAAAAATGGCGCCCGGATAGGAAGATGCAAATACAGGCCAGGATATTTAAATCTCAGGCTTCATTTGCAAGTTCGAATGGTGACATTAGCCTCCCTAGTTCCCGAAATGAATTCCCATTCTGCGCTCTCTCTAGCCTTTCTTAATTGTGCCAGCCTCAGCCACTGTTCTCCGCCCTCCCTCCTGAACGGGGCTGACATTCCCGCTCACCCCCACCCTTCACGTGTTCTTCCATAGCCCACTAGGAGTATCCCCACTTTTTTGGCAAAACTGAGCATTTGTCCGTTTGTACTTGCTGGCTGCCGCTGACCCTCCCCTGCCACCGCTGGGTGGAGTTTTCATTTTAACTTCTGTGCCTGCAGGAATCAATACAACAGCAGCTGCAGGGAATTGAGTCCAGCTGCGAGAAACTGCACCCGCTTGTGAGCACGGACTGGACGGACCTTTCTCAGAGTGAGCGAGAAGAGGAGCATCAGAGGCTGAAGAGAGTCATTGACAACATAGCGACACTTTTAAAGGTAGGTTCCTTTCTAGACCAAATGCTGTAAAGGGGGAAGCCCCAGGGACTCAGGGTCTGTCTACACTACAATGTTAGTTTGAACTAACATTCCTAGGCGCTACACTAGCGTTCCGCTAGTTCGAATTTGAATCGAACTAGCGGAGCGCTTAGTTTGAACTAGGAAAACCTCATTTTACGAGGATTAAGCCTAGTTCGAACTTACTAGTTCGAATTAAGGGCTGTGTAGCCCCTTAATTCAAACTAGTGGGAGGCTAGCCCTCCCCAGGTTTCCCTGGTGGCCACTCTGGCCAACACCAGGGAAACTCGTCTGCCCCCCTACAGGCCCCGGACCTCTTAAAGGGGCACGGGCTGGCTACGGTGCCCGTGCCAGGTGCAAGCCTGCCAGCACCCAGCCAGCAGACCCTGCACCTGACACGGCACAGAGCCACCCACCCGATGTCCCCCAGGCCACCCCCTCTTCCCGGGACCAGGCTGGCGGCTCCCGGGAGCTTGCCCAGGACCGCAAGAGGCGGGCACCTTCCTGGGCTAGTGCAGACATCATGGACCTCGTCCACGATCTCCGCACTAGGCACAGGAAAGTGGCCGGCTAGGGCAGGAGAGCTGCCAGCCTGGCCACCCAGGAGCAGGTGTGCATGAAAATCCTGGTGGTCCACTGAGACCCCCGACCCTGAGCCCTGAGCTTACAATGGCCATACTGGGTCAGACCAAAGGTCCATCTAGCCCAGTAGCCTGTCTGCCGACAGCGGCCAACACTAGGGACCCTGGAGGGGATGGAACAAAGACAGTGACCAAGCCATTTGTCTCGTGCCATCCCTCTCCAGCCTTCCACAAACTTTGGGCAGGGACACCACTCCTATCCCCTGGCTAATACCACTCCATGGACCCAACCTCCATGACTTGATCTCACTTCCCTTTCAACTCTGTTCTAGTTCCAGCCTTCACAGCCTCCTGCAGCAAGGAGTTCCACAGGTTAACTATTTGCTTTCTGAAGAACAACTTGCTCTTACTCGTTTCAAGCCTGCTACCCATTCCTTTCCTTTGGTGTCCTCTAGTCCTTCTTTATGGGAACTCAGGAAGAACTTTTCTGAACGCACCCTCTCCACCCAACCCCTGCTTTTAGAGACCTCTATCCTGTCCCCCCTCCGTCTCCTCTTTTCTAAGCTGAACAGTCCCAGTCTCTGTAGCCTCTCTTCATATGGGACCTGTTCCCAACCCCTGATCATGTTAGTTGCCCTCCCCTCTCCCAGCCTTTCTCTTCCCCTCTCCCACCTCCTTTTCCCAGTCTCCCCCAGTTTTGTTCAATAAAGACAGAGTCAATGTTGCAAGAAACGTTATCTTTATTTTGTACATCAGGAAGGGGGGCTAGGGAAGGGTAAGTGGAAGGAGGTGAGGGAGGAATGGGGTACGAGCCCCCGATGGGGAGGACTGGGCTGGCTCTGCGGGCTTCTGGGGGTGGAAGCTCTCCTGCAGCCCTCCAATTGCCCCCTCTCCCCAGATGGCAGCCTGCGGCAAGTGCAGCCGGGCTGATGGCCGTGTGCTGTGATGTGCCCAGTGTGGGCACTCCAGGCACTCCAAGCCAGGACTGCTTTGCAAGCGGGGCACCCCTGAGAACTGTCTGTCCGGGGTGGGGGTCAGGACCCTTTAAGCGCAGCCCTCGGCTAGCCTGAGACAGCATCTCCATGCTCTAAGTCCTACTCTGATGCCCTGCCGGCACTGCTTCCGGCCAGCCTTAAGCCCTGTTCAGGGTCCACTCAATGTGGACTTGCTAGTTCGAACTAGCAAAACGCTAATTCGAACTAGTTTTTAGTTCTAGACGTGTTAGTTCGAATTAGCTTAGTTCGAATTAACTAATTCGAACTAAGTTAGTTTGAACTAACTCTGTAGTGTAGACGTACCCTGGGCTTTTATACCCGGCTTTCCCGGGGAGCCTGCCCAGCAGGACTGTGGGGTGGGGCCTTTTACGCCAGCTGGGCCAGGGCAGCTCCCTGCTCCTTAGTGCGAGATGGACACACCCCATCACACGCACACGCACACGCACACGCACACGCACACGCAAACACACACACATCATCACATACAGACACGCACACGCACACGCAAACACACACACATCATCACATACAGACACGCACACGCGTACGCACACGCACACGCACACGCACATGCACAAGCTGCTCTGTAACATTTTCAGGATCTGATACACTTTTGGTACCACATGATGGAAGAAGCAAGGCTCTGTCCTTCCTCACTTGAGTGTACCTGCATCGCCCCTGAGCCTGGCTGTTCAGGGACCAATGAAAGGTCTCACTACGGAAGCTCTTCCCCTCTGCCCACGGGGAGGTCACATCTCTGGGGTCTGTGGTTCCTCGGCGGTGAGGCTGTAACTGCAGCCCACAGGGCTCCCTTGGCCTTTCGTCTCTTCTGCCTCCTACACCAGCTGCAGGGGAAGGTCCCTCCAGGCCTGGGCCCTGTAAGACGGGGGCTTCCGGCCTGGGCCAGGGAACCTGGCACCGATAAAGGGCCCCGTGGTCACCCCCCCGGAAATGGAGGGTCTGGGGGGGATTTTGTCCCTAACGACACTGGCCTGAGCAGTGAGACCAGGGCTGGGTCACGAACCGGGCAGGACGGGATGGGGAGGGGCCAGAGTTACTGCACACGGGATGCTCACTGAGAGCTGGGTCCTGGGGCTGCTTTATGCAAAAATGTAGGGGACTCCCCCCACTCTGCCCAGCCCAGGCACCCCCCCCCCCCCCCCCCCGTGGCTCTTCCCATCCCCTCCCCGTGAGCCATTCCACTGTACCTGCAGCTCCACTGGAGACTTGAGGGAAGGAGCAGAGCGCTGGGGACCCGGGGTGCCGGAGCAGCTGTGTGTGAGGGGTGGGGAGCTGGGCAGGCCCCATTCAGCCCCAGAGGGGGGTGCTGGGCAGGCTGCCCTGCCCCACAGGGCGATGTCTGGGGCTGGCCAGAGCGGGGAGCTGGGCTCTGCCCCTCCCCCAGCCTGCGTGGCCAGAGGCCCCGTGTCCCATGACAGCGGGTGGCTTGTGCGGGAGGGTCGAGGATCAAATGGGAAATGCTGTTTGTGGGGCTGAGTGCGAAACCCCACCGGGACTGAGATTCTCTTCCACACGGGCAGCTGATCGTCTCCTGTGTCTCTTCCCACAGGTGGCTGTAAAGGAAACCAGGAAAAGGTGAGTGTGTGAGGGGCGCTGGGGTGTGAAGAGCCAATGACCCCCCTGGCTCCCCAGACCTGCCGGGTGTCGCTGATCTGTCGTTATTTGAGTCACCGGGAAAGGGGCAGAGTGAGGGGAAGGGAGGAGACGGGAGACAGGCTAGAAATTCCCTGAGCCGCTGGGAGTCGTCTCCCAGAGAATTCCTAGACACCATGCGCGACGGCTTGTGAGCCGTTATCTGCCCAGTCGGAACAGGCAATAGGAGGACCCGTAGGAAGGCCAGATGGCGACAGAGCCAAGCAGAGGCAATCGGTGATGAGAATAGCGTGAACTCTGGCAGGACGAGTGTGTCGGTACAATCAGGCAGGGCAAAGGAGAATTTGAAAAGAAGCTTTCTAGAGGCACATTGGTAACAGTAAAATGTGATTATTTCATGAATGGCAATGACAAACAGGAAGTCAGTCATTCTGTAATTCCTAACTGTCGTGTGCACACCAGTGCTGAAAGGAGCCTTTGTACACGAGGACTTGAGGCAACTAATGTAACGCTGATTTTGAAAGAGGGCTCCAGCGATGATCCTGGCAATTACAGATTTGTAAATTTAACTTCCACACCTGGGAAATTCTTTGAAATGAAGTAAAAATAGGTCATAGAGTGGTAGGTAAGAGCCAGCATGGATGTAAAGAACAAATCATGTCCAACCAATCGGATAGCTTTCTCGTCGATAAGGGATAAGAGGGGACATGGGACCTAGATTTTAGTAAGGCATCGGTATGGTGTCGCATGATCTTCTTATCAATAAACTAGGAAACTACAACATAGGTGGGTGCATAGCTGACTGGATAACCGTTTTCAGAGAGAAACTTAAACAACAACAAACGGTCTGGTAGCATTTTATAGACTAACAAAACAATGTAGATGGGATCATGAGCTTTCGTGGGCACAGCCCACTTCTTCAGATGACCTGAGTATTGAGTTTAGGATGTCAAGACCCAAAATAAATAGGAGAAGGGGGGGCGGGAAACCAGGAACAGAGAGTATGAAAACATCAAAGGGAAAACCAAAGAGGCAGAGCTGGCAATCTATAAGCACCTAAAGATTGGACAGTTAAAAGAAGCAGATAAGGATCACAGGGTAGCAATTAGAGAGCAAGGGTACCAGTGCAAGACCCTACACAGACCAAGAGCTGTTGGCACCTTCATTGTTTGTTTGGCTGATAATGTCCCAGCCAACCGTTATCTCCACTGAGGCCACAGGGTTGAGAATTAAATCTGTGGATGAATTGTCATTCCAACCCTTCTCCGGGTATTTGGCTTGTAGAATTGGTCTGTGACAAGACAGCCACCTGGGGATCTTTTAAAGGGTGATTGGGTGGATTGAAGTTCCCCAACAGGTTTCTATTTGTCCCCTTTCTGGATATCGGATTTGTGTCCATTGACTCTTTCCCGTAAGGACTGTCCAGTCTTTCCAATACATACAGCAGTGGGGCATTGCTGGCATTTGATGGCAGAGACCAAATTACTGTTGTGCAGTTGAATGATCCTCTGATTTGGTGGCTTATGTTGAATTCACTTCTCTAGAGATGTGGGCAGAGTTGGCCCCTCGGCCGATTGCCCGGCTGGGTTCCTGGATGCGTACGATGTGGTTGTGTAGCATGATGACTGGAAATAATTGGTGTCAGGTTGGGGGTTGTCTGTAAGCGAGAATGGGCTTTTCTCCCTACGGCCTCTGAGAGCGAGGGACCATTTTCCAGGGTGGGTTGTACGTTGTGGATAATGCGCTGGAGGGGGTTAAGTTGCGGGCTATAGGTAATAACAAGAGGAATTCTGTTATTCCCCTTTCGGGTCTGTCTTGAAGCAGTTCATGTCTGGGGACTTTTTTGGCTCTGTCAGTCTGGGTTTTTACTTCTCCAGGTGGGTATTTCAATTTTAGGAATGCTCTGTAGCGATGCCGTAGGCGTGTATGCTCTGTATCGATGCTGTAGGTGTGTATGCTCTGTATCGATGCTGTAGGTGTGTATGCTCTGTATCGATGCCGTAGGCGTGTATGCTCTGTAGCGATGCCGTAGGTGTGTATGCTCTGTAGCGATGCCGTAGGCGTCTATGCTCTGTATCGATGCTGTAGGTGTGTATGCTCTGTAGCGATGCCGTAGGCGTGTATGCTCTGTATCGATGCTGTAGGTGTGTATGCTCTGTAGCGATGCCGTAGGCGTCTATGCTCTGTATCGATGCTGTAGGTGTGTATGCTCTGTAGCGATGCCGTAGGCGTCTATGCTCTGTATCGATGCTGTAGGTGTGTATGCTCTGTAGCGATGCCGTAGGCGTGTATGCTCTGTATCGATGCTGTAGGTGTGTATGCTCTGTAGCGATGCCGTAGGTGTGTATGCTCTGTAGCGATGCCGTAGGCGTCTATGCTCTGTATCGATGCTGTAGGTGTGTATATCGATGCCGTAGGCATCTATGCTCTGTATCGATGCCGTAGGCGCGTATGCTCTGTATCGATGCTGTAGGTGTGTATGCTCTGTATCGATGCTGTAGGTGTGTATGCTCTGTATCGATGCCGTAGGCGTGTATGCTCTGTATCGATGCTGTAGGTGTGTATGCTCTGTATCGATGCTGTAGGTGTGTATGCTCTGTATCGATGCCGTAGGTGTGTATGCTCTGTATCGATGCCGTAGGCGTGTATGCTCTGTATCGATGCTGTAGGTGTGTATGCTCTGTAGCGATGCCGTAGGCGTCTATGCTCTATATCAATGCTGTAGGTGCTGCGGAGAGTAGTTATTAACAGTTCTATTCAATATCTTCATCAACGATTTAGATATTGGCACAGAGAGGAGGCTTATTAAGTTTGCAGATGATCCCAAGCTTTGGAGGACAGGTCAGAATTCAAACTGATCTGGACAAACTGGAGAAATGGTCGAAGGTCAATAGGAGCCAACAGTGTGACGCTGCTGCAAAAAATCAAACATGACTCTGGGCTGCATTCACAGGAGTGTTGTGAGCAAGACACGAGAAGTCATTCTTCCGCTCTACTCTGCGCTGGTTGGGCCTCAGCTAGAGTCTTGTGTCCAGTTCTGGGCACCGCATTTCAAGAAAGATGTGGAGAAATTGAAGAGGGTCCAGAGAAGAGCAACAAGAATGATGAAAGAGAACAGGAGCTAGGAGGGGAGGCTGAAGGAATTGGGTTTGTTTAGTTTGGAAAGGAGCAGACTGAGGGGGGACATGAGAGCAGTTTTCAGGTATCTAAAAGGGTGTTACAAGAAGAAAAATTGTTCATCTTGGCCTCTGGGGATAGAACAAGCAGCAATGGGCTGAAACTGCAGTCAGGGATATTGAGATTGGATATGAGGAAAAACTTCCTACGGCCGTGTCCACACTCAGGGGTTCTTTCGAAAAAAGTACCCTTTTTTCGAAAGAACTTCCCCTGCGTCCAGACTCAAGCCGCGTTCTTTCGAAATTATTTCGAAAGAATGCGGCTTTTCTTTCGATGGTGGTAAACCTCGTTTCACGAGGAAGAACGCCTTCTTTCGAAAGTTCCTCTTTCGAAAGAAGGCGTTCTTCAATGTAAAGAGGCCGTCTTCGAAAGAGAGCATCCAGACTCGCTGGGTGCTCTCTTTCGAAAAAGCGGATTTCCTCTATCGAAAGATCCACCTGCTGTCTAGACGCGATCTTTCGAAAGAGGCTCTTTCGAAAGAAGCCTGCAGTCTAGACACAGGCTGAAGGAATTGGGTTTGTTTAGTTTGGAAAGGAGCAGACAGAGGGGGGACATGAGAGCAGTTTTTCATCTTGGCCTCTGGGGATAGAACAAGAAGCAATGGGCTGAAACTGCAGCCAGGGATATTGAGGTTGGATATGAGGAAAAACTTCCTACATGTCCATTAGCCAGAGTGGGCAGGGAGGGATCCCATGTTCAGGAAGACCCTGAATCTGTAATTGCCAGAAACTGGGAGGGGAATGGGAAGGTGTGTGGAGGAGGGAAGGGGTGGGCAGGAGACAGTGGTCAGCACCAGCGCTTCAGGAGACAGTCACGGAGGGGGATGGGCTGTAGGTACCATTGGTCTGACCCGGTGTGGCCGTTCTCATGTCCCTGTGCAGTCCCTGGGCCAGGCGTTTACATGCCCCGTCCCTCCTCCTGTAACTGATGGGCCCTGGGTGAAGGAGAAGGGAGTGACGACAGTAAATCTTGTGTTTAGGCCTCTGATGCCAGGAGAGGGATCTGGAGGGAGCAGGACAGATGCCAGCTCTGCGAGCAGCGAGGAAGAAGGTAAGAGGGGCCCTGCCCTGCGGGAGTGTCTGTCTGTGGGGTTCAGGGCCTGGACTTAGCGCTGCAGCAGTGAGTCCGTCTGGCTGCCACGTGCTCCCTACTCTGCCTAGCGCGCAGCAGGGGAGATGCCCAGCCAAGCACAGACGTCGTGTGAGCGGTACATGGGGGGAGGAGGGCGACGCACGGGGCACACGCACACACACGCACACACACACACACACACACGCATGCACACGTGTGCACCTGGAAGCCAGTTCCCTTCGCTCACTCTCCGGCCGGCAGAGGTACCTGGGCTGCTGGCGCTGGGGAGGGGGGAGCACTCACAGCCAGACAGGAACAGCCGGGCGCTGTGACCCAGGGGGCCGTGCCTGGCTGCAGAACTACAGCCTCAGGGTCGGGGGGCTGCTGTGGGGGGTGGAGCCCCCACCCTCTCCTCTGGCAGGCTGAGCAGAGTAAGCCCCTCAGGGCAGCTAGGCACCCACAGAAATTGGGGGGGTGGCCCATGATCCCTCATGCCCCCCCCCGGCCGTGCCTCTCTCTGGGAAGCAGGGCCCCCCGGTGCCCTCACAAACCCACCCGTGTGCCAGGGGGATCAGCTGTGTCTGGCGTTCGGGTGCAATTCACGTTAGCTGTGGCTGTGGGGCAGGACGCCCAAGGCAGTGAAGAGGAAATGGGGCAGCTGTTTCTGTTGGGCGGGGGGATTCTAGTCCCATTTTACTGGCTCCCGCCCCCCCCCCAGCATGGCGAGATCGGGGAGATCAGACTCCGTCGTGGGGCCTTATTTCTGGCTGATCATTCCTGGAGCTGAGATCCCGGAGCAGGGTTTGGGGCTCAGCCCTAGATCGAGTGGGGCCGCAGTGGGGCAGTGAACGGCCACACAGAGTCTGCGGGGAGCCAGGGTTTCCCCTGGAGCTGGGGTACGTGACGTAACCTCCCCGTGTGATGTTGCAGGACCAACAATACCAAAGCAGCCGAAGAGGGACAGCAGCATCCAGGAAAGAAGATGAAACCATAATGAGAATTAGCATCAGACGTAGCAGCAGCAGAGAGCAAGCGCTGGCCGGTGTCTCAGCCTGCAGCAGCTGCGGAGAGGAGGGGCTGGAATACACGGAACTCACCCGTCCTCTCTGCAGCCGAGGGGTGCGAGTGTCTGAACCTGAATTTGTCTCCCGCTCATCTCAGCCCTCTGCTGTGTCAGTGTAACAACACCTGCATGCCTGGTATAGAGCCATGCTCGTTGTACCTATGTTGGTGCAGTATTACTGTAGACATTGTGTTACTTGTATAGATCTTAACAGTCCTCTGGCAGCTGCCCCCCATGGCCTGACACTGACTGTGGCATCAGGGGTAACTGCAGGACCCGACCACGTCACCACAGGCAACATTCAAACCTTCACAATGTCGCATACACAATGTCACACACACATACACAATGTCACACATACACAATGTCACATACACATACACAATGTCACACACACATACACAATGTCACATACACACATACACAATGTCACACATACACAATGTCACATACACATACACAATGTCACACACACATACACAATGTCACACATACACAATGTCACATACACAATGCCATAGTTGGTCTGAATTTAGCTTAAATGTTTTTTACTCTTTATAAGTTCTGCTCTTTTGATGAAGGGTTGGGGCGGGGGGATATTTTGGGGGGTGTTTTTTCAAAATATTTGTTTAAAATTTCCTGTGTGTGTTTTTGTACCAATATAAAATGTCTCTATTTTGACACTAATCTCTACTGGCTCCCGTCGTCTATTGCTGCATCCTCTGCAGCGCTGGAAGCAGCCGCTCACCTGGTGCAGGACGGTGTCACACGACTCACAGGATCAGTCACATAAAACCAATGGGTGTGTGGGTCACACGGCTCCTCCTGTGCCACAAGGGCCGGGCCGGGTTGCCCAGCCGGCACCCAGCGCGTTGCTCTGGCCCAGGGTTCAGTGACCTTTCCAGATCCCCCTGCGCCGAGTCGCTCGTGCCGGGCTCTGCTCAGCGCCTGGTCGCTCCAGTCTCAGTCGGCAGCCAGGGGCCCGACCTGCCTCCTCCCCCGCCCGCGGGAACTTTTCTCCCGTCGCCTCCCGGATCCTAGGCAGGCGCCGCAGGCAGCTGTGACCACTGAGACGTTTCTCTGGCTGAAGTCCCCCCCCCCGCCCCTCCCCAGCGCACAGGCAGCTCCCCCTGCCCCCGGCAAAGCTCCCCAGCTGCCTCCGTTCTCAGTCACTGGGCACGTCATCACCGCCCCGCCTGGCCCTCCAGCCTGCAGCCTGGGCACGGCCTTAACTTGTGCCCTTATAGCCAGGCTAAGGCCAAATGCTGCTGATTCCTTCTGCGTAACCCCCCGTCATAATCAGGAGGGCTGACCGGCACCCGGTGACTAAGGGGTTAATTAATGTCTCCTGTACCCAGCCAGGTATCGGGTGGTCGGCCAATAACTATGCAGGTAGGAATTTCACACTAGGAGAAAAGGTTTTTTTCTTCTTCTTCTGAGATGCAGAGCAGTTTCTTCCCAGTGCTGGGGGAGATGGGAGACACGTCTCTCTCCAAGAAGGGACGTCTTACAAGGTGGATGTAGGGAAAACGTTAGCTCGTCCAGCAGGATCTATTGCTTTCTGTTTTTGGGGATGTGGAAATAATGTCTGAGCTTGTCCCAGGGTTGTTTTTTTCCTTTGAAACTAACCCTTCAGCCTGGGGACTTTCCCTGAGACTCTCTATCAACTGGTGGCTCTTTCCACCCGGCCGATTTACTAGGCTTGCAACTGTAGTGACTTTAGGGACTCAGTGTGAGGAATCCACATATCCAAGACAGATCTTCCCCCCACTCACAAAGTCACTTAAACAAATCCCAGAACTCTTTTCAACGGTGTATGGTGGCCACTCCCCCGAGGTCCAAGACCTCTAAACCTTTCGGGTCACGTGGTCACCAGGCTCACGCCCTCAATGTTCAATTCAGTCTTTTACTTAATATTCCAAGGTCTCTTCAGCCAAAGTCCGTTAATAACCAGTCCTTTAAGTAGGAGATGCAGCACTGCGGGGGTGGTGGGGGACCCGGGCCCTCCCGCTCCACCGGTTCCTGACCCAGGGCCCTAGGGCACGGGAACAGACCCGCTGCCGGGGTTGGTGGGAGTAGAGCGCCGAAATGCACCAACCCCTTCCTGGCCACTTCCTACCTCGATGAGGCTACCAATCTGGAGCTGGCCCTGCCAGAAGGTTCCCACCTCGAGGGAGCATGTTGGGTGTGAAGAACGTTCCCGCTTTGGGGTCCACGTCAGCAAACGTTTGTCGAAGTGGCAAACATCCCCCGCACTGGATCTCCCAGGTATCCACCCACCTGGCTAGCAGAGGGCAGGGCCGTGGGATTCTCCCTCGCCAGTAGCCGGGGTGGGGAAGCCGCTCGTGTCCTGGCCAGATGTGTTGCATCTGCCCTGTCCCTCAGCAGCACCAGCCACGCAGCCTGGGCATCCAGCGGGCTCCTCTCGCCCCCCGAATGTTTGGGAGGCTGCTCCCACTCAGGAACCTCCTCCCCCCCACTGCTTCCCCAGCCCAGGTCTCTTATGGCCCAGGACTGGGGGCGTTGCTGTGTCTGCTCCCCGGCATCCCGTGCTGGTCGTTCCAATGCGCCATGCACCCCCCAGGTCCTAGCATGGGGGGGCCCCGCTCCTGCAGCCCGGAGCATGTCCTGCAGAGCCAGGGCGGCTGTGGGCGCTCGCCCCAGGGGCTGTGACCCCCCCCTGCAGTGTGGGGTTCGGTGACCCTGTCGCACAAGGGCAGAGCCCAAAGTCTCTTTTTCCCCAGTTCCAAGCAACGGAGGTTGGGGGGAAGGGGGGAACGGGGGAGATTTCCCCAGTGAGCTCTTCCATGGAAAAGGGTTTGTTTTTGTTTTATATTTTCTTGGAGTCACTGGGCTGGTGGCAGCGGATTCCCCAGGATCCGGGGATTAGGATATTTTTGGGGGAGGGGTTTTTGTGCCAGAGCTGGTAGAGGCGAGGTTTGTGTTGGGGGTGTAACAGTGACTAGGGGTCTGGCCTGGCTCTACATTAGTGGGCAAGGGGGCTGGCCAGAAGAGGCTTTGCCATTGCCCTTTGAGGGGGAAATCTCGCTCCCCTGGGGTACAGAGTGTGACGTAGTGGGGGTACTTGCTGGGATGTGGTGACCCCTGCTGTCTGGAGCAAGACCCAGCAGGGAAAGCCTCACTAGGCAGAGGTAAGGCCAAACTGGTTGAACCAGTGGCCAGACACCCCCCATGGAGAGGAACAAAGGGAGGTGGATGCTGCCCTGGCTTGGGGGGCAGGGCTGGAGGAGGCTGAGTGAGTTCCTCGCTGGAAGGCAGGGTATAAGGAGCTGGGGAGGGGGCTGGGACTCCCCTATCTAAAAGGGGGGGCACTGAGGCCTCTTAGCCCCAGTTCCTGTAACCAGATTACATCTGTGCTGCGCTGTGCTGGAGGAGCAATAAACCACCCTCAATTCCACTGGCTGGTGCAGTCTGTTTGTGCCATTTCGGGGTGCAGGAGACGGGGAACCCCCAACGCGCCTTCACACTGGTGTCAGAAGTGGGATGCACTGCACCCCGTGGATGAAGCTCCCAGCGGCAAGCGACAAGGCGCCGTAGAAGCAAGAGCCCTGGAGCCAGGCGTGCTGGAGACAGAGCGAAGCGGTTCCGGGGAATCGTGGGGCGCTGCAGCACTAGACTGGTGAGTCTGCACCGAGGGGCCCAGCAGGCAGATGGCCTACGCCCGACTCTTGAAGGCAGAGCTGGTGGGGCTGTGCAGAGAGAGGGGCTTGCCTGTGCGGAAAGCAACCAAGGCCCAGCTGATTACCCAGCTGGAAGATAATGACCAGCCACAGGGCCAGGATCTTGTCCCCAGGGGAAGCAGCCAGACCCCCCCTGAGAGTGTGTCAGGCTCAGAGAGGGGGAGGAGCGCTGGAACCCAACGGAGAGATGAGACAGCGTCTCCTGGGAGGCCTGCAAGCCGTAGCCCATCTAGGGCAGGGGCCAGCCCAGCGGAGCTGCGGCGGCTGGAGATCCAGCTGCGGATCAAGGAATTGGAAGTAGAGGACCGAGAGAAGGAGCGCCAAGATCGAGAGAGGGACCGCCAGGACCGAGAGAAGGAGCGCCAAGATCGAGAGAGGGACCGCCAGGATCGAGAGAAGGAACGCCAAGATCGAGAGAGGGACCGCCAGGATCGAGAGAAGGAACGCCAAGATCGAGAGAGGCAGCGGCAGCATGAGCTGGCCATGGCAGAGCGGAGAACCTGCGGGGCCCCGGCTGCGCCAAGAGTGGATGGGCCCCAGGGTCCCGGGGATGCCAGGCGCTTGGAGAGGCTCACGGTGGCCCAATTGAAGGACGTGGGCGACATAGACGGGTTCCTCAGCTCCTTTGAGAGGGCCTGTGGGCTGCAACAGGTCCCCCCAGCTGACTGGCTACAGGAGCTCGTCCCCGCACTGAACCAGGAGGCGGCCGGAGTGCTCAGTCAGCTGGAGGACCTACAGCCAGGGGATTACAACCGAGTCAAGGAGGCCCTGCTGCACAAGTTCGGGCTGACCCCCGAGATGTACAGGAAGAAGTTCCGGGGGGTACAGAAAGAGCCACGGGAAACCTATGTGGACCTGGCCTCCCGCCTGGCGCAATACTGCCGCAAGTGGGTGTCTGGAGTCGGAGCCCAGACCGCAGAGGAGCTGCTCAAGCTGGTCATGATGGAGCAGTTCTATGAAGCGTGCCCACCCAAACTGAGGCTGTGGCTCAAGGACCGGATACCAGAGAACCCCCAGGAGGCCGGGAGACTGGCGGATGAGTTCACGGAGAGCCGGTCCGGGGGTGAACGGGAGTCCCGGAGAGAAAGGGAACCGCGCAGAGACCGGTTCTCGGCGGAGCAACGGAGAGAGACACCTCCGAGGCGAGCCCCAGGGACCAGGACCAGTCATCGATACCCCAGAAAACCAGCCAGGGCCCGGGCAGAGCCGACCCGAATGGGCCCACAGAACCTAACTTGCCATCGCTGTGGGCAACGAGGCCACAAGAGGGCTCAATGCACCAGGCGCAAGAACAGGTCCCATGACCTGGGACGTTCCAGGGTTAACTGGCTGGGGCGGGAGGAAGGGCAGGCTGCCCCAAAGGCAGGGGCTGGCCGGCAAACCTCCACTCGGGGAGAGGGGAAGGATGCTCAGTGCACCTCCCCTGGGAGGTCTGACCCTCGGGAGACAGATTTATCCGTGCACCGGGTGGGGGCGGGGCGGCCCCTACGGAGGGACTGCCTCGTACCCCTGGAGGTGGGTGGCAGGAAGGTGACGGGTTTCTGGGACACGGGGGCGGAGGTGACGCTGGCCTGGCCCGACATAGTGGCCCTAGACCGTATGCTACCCGACACTCAGCTGACACTGAGGGGCATAGGCGGCACCCCCTTTAAGGTACCCGTAGCCAGGGTGCATCTGAAATGGGAGGCCAAGGAGGGCCTCAAGGAAGTGGGGGTGCACCCGCACTTGCCCACCGACGTGCTAATGGGGAGTGACCTAGAGGAGTGGCCAGACGGACCCCACAGGACGCTGGTCACCACCCGTAGCCAGAGCAAGCGAGGGGCTTGCGGCCCGGAACTCGAGGAGGTTCCCCAACAGGGGGCCCAGGGCCCCGTCCCAGCAGACCTAGAGTTGGACCTAGGCAGTGGGGGGAACCACGGCCCTGTCCCAGCCCCAGCCGCTGAATTCCAGGCGGAGGTGCGAGTGGATCCCTCCTTGCAGGCCCTGAGGGACCGGGCTGACCTGGGTGCAGCTCAACCCCTAGGAGGAGATTGCCAGGAGAAGTTCCGGTGGGAGAGGGGATTTCTGTACCGGGAATGGCTTTCCCCCGGGACGGTAGGCAAGTGGGGGCTCCAGCGGCAGCTGGTGGTTCCCCAAAGGTATTGCCGCAAGCTGCTACACCTGGCCCATGACATCCCGTTCTCGGGACACCAGGGGATCTGGCGCACGCGGCTGAGGCTGCTCCAAAACTTCTATTGGCCGGGGATGTTTGCAGCTGTCCAGCGGTACTGCCGGTCCTGAGACTCCTGCCAGCGAGTGGGGAAGGCCCAAGACAGGAAGAAAGCTGCGTTGAGACCCCTGCCCATCATAGAGGAGCCTTTCCAGAAGGTGGCGATGGATATTGTGGGGCCCTTCAGCAGAGCGACCCGGACAGGGAAGAAATACATCCTGGTGGTGGTGGACTTCGCCACCCGCTACCCCGAGGCCGTGGCCCTGCCCTCCATCGAGGCAGACACGGTGGCAGACGCACTGCTGACCATTTTCAGCAGGGTGGGGTTTCCCCAGGAGGTTCTCACGGACCAGGGATCCAACTTCATGTCGGCCCTGCTCCGGTGCTTGTGGGAGAAGAGTGGGGTGCAACACACCTGGGCCTCGGCGTATCACCCCCAGACCAACGGGTTGGTGGAGAGGTTCAATGGGACTCTGAAGCAGATGCTACGGACCTTTATGCACAAACACCCGCAGGACTGGGACAAGTACCTACCACACCTGCTGTTTGCGTACAGGGAAGTGCCCCAGGAGTCCACGGGGTTCTCGCCGTTCGAGCTGTTATATGGGAGGCGAGTGAGGGGCCCCCTGGACTTATTGAAAGACGAGTGGGAGGGGAAGGTCTCCCCGGAGGGTGAGCCGGTCGTGGAATACGTCCTGACATTCCGGGAAAGACTTGCCGAGCTCATGGGCCTGGCCAGAGAGAACCTGAGCAGGGCCCAGAGGAAGCAGAAGGTCTGGTACGACCGCAATGCACGGGCCCGCGCCTACGCTACCGGGGACCAGGTGATGGTCCTGATCCCCGTGCGGAAGAACAAGCTGCAAGCCGCCTGGGATGGCCCCTTCAAGGTGGTTAAGCAGCTGAACGAGGTGAACTACGTGGTGGAGCTGACGGGCCGGACGCGCGGCCAGCGGGTATATCATGTTAACATGATGAAGCCGTACTGGGACAGGGAGAACTTGGTGCTGGCCGTGTGTAAGCCCTGGGAGGAGCAGGGGGAGGACCCCCTGGTGGGCCTGTTCCCTGGGACCAGAGAGGACTCTTAGCTGGAGTCAATTTCCCTCTCGGACCAGCTCACCCCGGCCCAGCAGGCCGAGATCCGGGAGGTGCTGCGCTCCCACCAGCAGCTGTTCTCCAACAAGCCGGGTCTCACCAACCTGGCTGTCCACCGGGTGCAGACGGGCACTCACCCCCCGGTGCGCTGCTCCCCATTCAGGGTCACAGGGAAAACAGCCCAGGACCTGGAGAGAGAGGTCCAGGACATGTTGGCCCTTGGGGTGATCCAGCCATCCTCCAGCCCCTGGGCCTCTCCCGTGGTGCTGGTTCCCAAGAAGGACGGGTCGATCCGGTTCTGCGTGGACTACCGGAAGCTCAACGCCATCACGGTGTCCGACGCCTACCCAATGCCAAGGCCCGACGAGCTCCTAGACAAGCTGGGGGGAGCTCGCTACCTCACCACCCTGGACCTCACCAAGGGCTACTGGCAGGTGCCGCTAGACCAGGAGACCAGACTGAAATCGGCCTCACGCCACTGGGGCTCTATGAGTTCCTGGTCCTGCCCTTTGGCCTCAAAGGGGCGCCGGCCACCTTCCAGCGCCTGGTGGACCAGCTGCTGCAGGGAATGGAGAACTGTGCCCTAGCGTACATCGATGACATCTGCGTCTTCAGCCAGTCCTGGGAGGACCACGTGGCCCAGGTCAGCCAGGTACTGGATCGGCTGAGGGAGGCTGGGCTGACTGTAAAGGCTGGGAAGTGCAAGGTTGGAATGGCCGAAGTGTCCTACCTGGGCCATAAGGTGGGGAGTGGCTGCTTGAAGCCAGAGCCGGCCAAAGTGGAGGCCATCCGGGACTGGCCTGTGCCCCAGACCAAGAAGCATGTCCAGGCTTTCATTGGGATGGCGGGGTACTACCGGAGGTTTGTGCCCAACTTCAGCTCCATCGCTGCCCCGATCACAGAGCTGTGCAGGAAGGGGAGGCCCGACAGGGTGGTCTGGACGGAGCAGTGCCAGAGGGCTCTCTGTGCACTGAAGGGAGCCCTGGCCAAGGCCCCAGTGCTGGTAAACCCAGACTTCGACAAGCCCTTTATCGTGTTTACGGACGCCTCGGACACCGGGCTGGGGGCGGTGCTGATGCAGGCGGACGAGAAAGGGGAACGTCACCCCATCGTGTACCTGAGCAGGAAGCTGCTGCCCCGGGAGCGGAGCTACGCGACTGTAGAGAGGGAATGCCTGGCCATGGTGTGGGCCCTGCAAAAGCTGCAGCCGTACCTGTTTGGCCGGCGTTTCACGGTGTTCACCGACCACTGCCCCCTGACCTGGCTGCACCAGATGAAAGGGACGAACGCCAAGCTGCTGCGGTGGAGCCTGCTCCTGCAGGACTACGACATGGAAGTGATCCACGTCAAGGGGAGCGCCAACATCATCGCCGACGCGCTGTCCCGTAGCGAGGGGCCCGAACTTCCCCAGGTCACGAGCGGAGTGACCCTGCTCAGTTCGCTCTCGGAGGGGGGAGAACTGTGACGTAGTGGGGGTACTTGCTGGGATGTGGTGACCCCTGCTGTCTGGAGCAAGACCCAGCAGGGAAAGCCTCACTAGGCAGAGGTAATGCCAAACTTGTTGAACCAGTGGCCAGACACCCCCCATGGAGAGGAACAAAGGAAGGTGGATGCTGCCCTGACTGGGGGGCAGGGCTGGAAGTGAGTGAGTTGGTGGCTGGCTGTCGGAGGGCATGGAGGAGACAGCCTAGGGGAAGGGGCTGGAGTTTAGGGGCCCAGTCTCCCCATCTCAAGGGGGCCTGAGGCATCCTAGCCCAGTTCCTGTGACCAGATTACATCTGTGCTGCGCTGTGCTGGAGGAGCAATAAACCACCCTCAATTCCACTGGCTGGTGAAGTCTGTTTGTGCCATTTCGGGGTGCAGGAGACGGGGGACCCCCAACGCGCCGTCACACGTGTGTGAGAAGAGAGTCTGTGGCCAGTAAAACTCTGGGTTCAGTCCTGCGAGCCAAGGCTCAGAGGAGCCTCAGAGGGACCCCGACGCCCCGCTCAGTCAGCCTGGCCTGGCCAGTCAGGCTACGTCTAGACTGCATTGCTTTTCCGGGATACTGTGTCCACGGAACATGTCCGCTTTTTCAAAACAAATTTTGAAAGACCAGAGGCGTTCGTTCGCCATCCTTGTGAACCTCGTTCTACGAGGAATAAGGGCGGCTCGGAAGGGCACTTCCTTTCCCAGTTTGGTGCCGTGTAGATGACAAATTTGGAAAAAGCCTCTTTCGAAAGTAAATCGGAAAAAGATCCACAATGACCGCAAATGGCGAGTTGTTTTCCCGATTTACCAGTGCAGTGTAGACCTAGCAAAAGACTGACCTGAGCACCAATGGACTGGTCACTAAGTGCTTCCATTGGGCTCCAGGCCTGGGCTGGCTGGCGGGGAGGCGCTGGGCTCTGTCACATCCGTGCTCAGGGTGCGTCCGCCCTGCCAGCCCGTCGGCTTCCCTGGGGGTTTGACACGTTGGCTTTTACACGAGGAGCCTGAAATGGCCTGAGACCCCTCCCTGCCTGAGCCTCTCCCTTCCTGAGACCCCCCCTGCCTGAGCCCCCCCTTCCTGAGCCCCTCCCTGCTCACCCCCTGGCCCTGCTCTGCTGGGCGGGTGGGGGAGGTGCTGGAAGGGGGCTCGCTGGGCTGCAAATGCCTCAAACTCTTGGCCATCGGGCGCC
Organism: Pelodiscus sinensis; assembly: GCF_049634645.1. NCBI lineage: Eukaryota > Metazoa > Chordata > Testudines > Trionychidae > Pelodiscus > Pelodiscus sinensis. The sequence continues at coordinate 877,032 of NC_134742.1, forward strand.
CTGCAAAGCCCACGTCTGGGGCACTGGGACGTCGGTCGGCCTCACCCCCGCTCAGTGTGGGCCTGTCACAGCCCTGAGCCGTGTCGCTGGGCTGGGCTTTTAGTGCAGAGCTGGCCTCGGCCACGGGAAGAATTCTTCCAGCCGCCTGGCCACCGGCTCCCGAGGGGGGAATTAACAACAGCCACAGGAACCTTCCCTTGGTGGAGCAAGGAGCTCTCCCCGCTTCCGTGAGTGCCTGAAGATGATCCCTAACGGCTCAGATAGCTCCTCAGTGGGTCCCTGGTGACTTGAAGTCATTTAACGTCTCTAAGTAATATTTAACCTATTTAACCAGAAATCCTACCTCTGCATCTACAGAGGAGGTAGGAGAAAAATTGTTCTCCCTGGCCTCTGAGGACAGGACAAGAAGCTTAAACTGCAGCAAGGGAGGTTTAGGTTGGACATTAGGAAAAAGTTGCTGCCTGTCAGGGTGGTGAAACACTGGAATAAATTGCCCAGGGAGGTTGTGGAATCCCCATCTCTGGAGATATTTCAGAGCAGGTTGGACAGACGCCTGTCAGGGATGGGCTAGTTGGTGCTTGGTCCTGCCGTGAGGACAGGGGATTAGTTCTCCTCTTGGGATCCCTTCCAATTCTCTGATTCGGTGGCTCTAGGATTTAAACTGGGGTTCGCTAGTTAGATGTCTCATCTCTGCTAACCGTGGGGGTGAAAACTGAACTTCCTATTGTTAGGTCAAAGGGTCAGGTCATGTCACTGCCCAAAACAGCACAATAAAGGGAAGTCGGGCAGATGCAGGTGCAGCGAGACAAGACTTGAAAAATGACTACGCTAGTGGTTCTGCGCAGACCGGTTTGTTTACTTTACGCTGTATGCTTAACCCGGTGTGCCTCTCCCTCTGGCAGGAGTCGAGGGGAGCACCCGCTCAGCTGGCCGATAAATAAAGAACTGGATATCTGTCCTCTTGTCTTCCGTGCCTCCTTGGGGTAACTGAGTAGCTCCAGGGGGCAACGAGCCCGTTTGGCTAACACTCGACGACCGAGCAAGGAGCCTGCCCTGTCCTGGGTCGTTTTCTTGTTTCTAATGTATTCAGAGAATGTTTTCTTGCTTCACCTTTGTGCCACTCATTAATTTAAATTCATTTTGGGCTTTGACCTTTACAGTTTTGTCCCGTAATGCCGTCCCTCATCTCCCCAAGCCCCCCGGCAGAGAGAAAAGGTCCGTGGGGGGCAGGAGACCAGGGTGGGTAGAAGAGACACCAGGGGGCTGGGAGATCCCAGACGGGAGAGAGGCCGAGGAGAGGGGGGTGCACTGTGGGGGGGGAGCACAGGCCCTGGGGTGAGAGCTCAGCGCGGGGGCTGGTGCTGGGGGGAGGCTGCACCTGTCTCTGTTTCCCAGGGCCGGGGGCCTGTGGTTTGTGGCTCCTCACAGGAACGTTACTTTGGGGCCGTGGCGCGGGGCTGGGCTGAGCGTTTCCTGCGTTCTCACGGCCGCGGCCAAGGCACCGAGTCCCACGGGCCACCCGGGTGCAGGCGGCTGCACAGAGATTTCTGGGGCGAACGCGCTCTGGGTTTCTCTGCACTTCTGGGGGGGGGGCATTGAGGACACTGGGCTCGGCGTGTTGGGGGGTTTTGCCTCTGCCCAGCCTCACAGACCTTCCCCCCAGCTCAGTTCTCTGGGGCGGGTGCAGCCCGGCTCAGGCTGCAGGGTCCCACGGACGGGCCGTCCGTATGCGCATGGGGGGGGGGGGTTCCACAGAAGAACATTCCTGCAGGAACTCGGCAGCCCTGTCTGAGCGCGAAGCCTTATTGCCTGCGGGGAGGTGCATTCAGTGGTGCAGAGAGAAGCTTTTTTATGTTCCTTAGAGGCCGGTGGTGTTTGTTCAATCTCTGGCTTCCTGGAACCATTCAAACACAGCAAGGCCCTTGGGCCTGACACGATACCTGAGGGCGAGGCACCTTCCTGCCGCCAGACGGACACGTTAGGAGGTGTGTGAAGGTGGCAGGGAACTTGTTTGTCCTCTGGAAAGCACCATGGCGGCTGCAGAGCCTGTAAAGGACCTTAAGGAACGAGCGACTTGTCCCATCTGTTTGGAGTTATTTCGGGACACTGTGGTGGGTGAGTGTGGACACAGCTTCTGCCGGGAATGTATCGCCCGGCACTGCCAGGGAGATGGAGACGTCGCCTGTCCTCTGTGCAGAAAGAAGTTTCAAAAGGAAAACCTACGGCCCAACTGGGAGCTGAGGAACATGGTGGAATCCTTGTTACGTTCACAAACTGGGGGAGAGCCGAGAGGAGGGCCCATGTGTGAGGGACACCAAGAGCCTTTGAAGCTCTACTGCAAGGCGGATCAGACGCCCATTTGCCTGGTGTGCAGGGAGTCCCAGGCTCACCGCCGTCACTCGGTGGTTCCCATGGAGGAGGCTGTCCAGGAGTACTGGGTAAGCACTGTTATTTGGTTTTGTTCGTTAAACTGCAGGGGGGAAGTAAACATGTCTTTACTTTGACTCTAATGGGCCACTTTTTCAGAGAGGGGTGGGGGCGGGGACATGAGCCCCACACAACTATCCCTCTGAAATCTGCGTTCCAGTCGGCCCTTCCACCGACTGGCTGGTCGCACTGACCTTGTACTGCCCTGGCTATCGGGGGAGGCCGTGGAATTTCTCCCTGGTGTGTGTCCTGTGAGGCCAAACTAATAGCGGCTGCAAAATCAATGGTCAGCCTGAGCGGTTAAGACAGACGGTGGCAGGGCTGTCACTGGAGACTTGGCTCCCAGAGGTGAGATCTTTCCCTCGGCTGTTTGTACTGGAGAAGGAATTCATTTTTTTAAGCCCTTCAGTGTTTTGAGCCACGGGGCTGACTCCACGTTTCCCGGTGCAGTTAGAGACCCACATGTGTGTGCACAGACCCTCCCGACCAGTCACTGCTTAAGCGCCGACCTGTTGTCCTGATGTACGCACCGTACACTGAAAAACAGAGGGACCGATTTTCCAAAGCGAAATAGGCAGAGTTGTTGACTTGAACTCCCATGACTTGAACTCGAGTCGGACTTAAGTCACCGACTCGACTTAAGACTCGACTCCGATTCATGGTTTGTGACGTGAGACTCGACTCGAGACTTGCTAATTTTGTTAAATTGACTTGGTGGAAAAATTGTCCGAAAATGCCGCTATCGATGGCTTGTACAAAAGTGACCTGACATTTTTTAAATGAAGCCTTGAGACTTGACTTGGGACTTGACTTGAAAGTGACTTTAGGGACGCGAGACTCGACTTGGGACTTGACTCGAAAGTGACTTTAGGGACGCGAGACTCGACTTGGGACTTGACTTGAAAGTGACCTTAGGGACGCGAGACTCGACTTGGGACTTGTCTCGAAAGTGACTTTAGGGACGCGAGACTCGACTTGGGACTTGACTTGAAAGTGACCTTAGGGACGCGAGACTCGACTTGGGACTTGTCTCGAAAGTGACTTTAGGGACGCGAGACTCGACTTGGGACTTGACTTGAAAGTGACCTTAGGGACACGAGACTCGACTTGGGACTTGACTCGAAAGTGACTTTAGGGACGCGAGACTCGACTTGGGACTTGACTTGAAAGTGACCTTAGGGACGCGAGACTCGACTTGGGACTTGTCTCGAAAGTGACTTTAGGGACGCGAGACTCGACTTGGGACTTGACTTGAAAGTGACCTTAGGGACACGAGACTCGACTTGGGACTTGACTCGAAAGTGACTTTAGGGACGCGAGACTCGACTTGGGACTTGACCCGAAAGTGATTTTAGGGACGCGAGACTCGACTTGGGACTTGACTTGAAAGTGACCTTAGGGACGCGAGACTCGACTTGGGACTTGACTTGAAAGTGACCTTAGGGACGCGAGACTCGACTTGGACTGGACAATGACAACTGGAAGACAACACTGGAAATAGGTATTGACATGAACTGCCCCAAAACTCCTCAGCACAGTCTGAGCTGTCCGGGGATCCCTCCTCCCCTTCCAGAAGGTGGAGAGGAGCAAAGGTGAAACCTCGGAAACCAGAGACCAAACATTTCTGTCTCTCTCTCTGTCTCTCTCTGTGTATATATAAAAAAACTTTTCCTGTGGGATGAAAGTGACGTCATCATCTCACTTTGCCTTCTGCGCGCAGCTTCCTCCCCCAACTCCAGTGCCCTGGGGTCAGGGCTGTTACGGCCTCGTCCTGGTGGTCGGGGTGGGGAGAGCCGGGGCTTCCTACCCCCAGAGAGGGGGGGTTGGTGAGCACAGGGAGCGGGAGGGGGGGCAGCCTCCCTTCATTAGCAAACCTCACACAGTCTGCTAGCGCGTACAGACCCACAAACCCTGGGGATGGGACCATGAGAGTCTACCCAGACAAAGAGCCATTGTCGCCTTCGTCGTTTGGTAGGTCGATAATAACCCAACCATCCGGTATTGTCTCCCCTCTCCCCCCCCCCCCCCCCCCGCTCCAGAGGCGGTCAAGGCTCCCCTCCCCACTGCTGGCCCTGCTCCTGGGTGCCAGCCCCAGCCACTAGGCTCTGCTGCCAGCTCTGGCCAGGTCTGAACTGCCCACTACTGGCCCTGGTGCCTCCAGGCCCGGCGGGGGCTGTGCTCCCCACTGCAGTCAGCCCTGCTGGGGCTGCGCTTCTGAACCTGGCCAGCCAGGGCTCCGGTCCAGCAACATCCACAGTCCTGCAGGGTCACGGATGTTGCCAGACCCGAGAGTCCTGGGGTTTAGCGGCTCAGGCTGTGGCTGGCCCAGGCGGGGGGGCTGTTCCTGAGATACATGCAGAGTGCACGGGTGTCCTGTGGGTCAGCCCGGTCCCGTGTCAGCCCCTGAGGACACTCGTCCCCTGGTCTCAGGCAGGGTCAAGCAGCTGGTCAGGAGGCCGAGGGCTCCAGGGGAGAAACGCCGGCCCTTGCCCAGGTGCAACCTCCAGGGAACAGCCCTGCAGAGTCAGAGTTTGGACACCTGCTTCCAGGGGAGGGGAAGCTGCGAGGGGCAGGTGGTGGGAGCAGCAGCAGCAACCAAAGGCCTTGGCAGGTCAGAATGAGTCCGGCAGAAAGGGATCTAGGGGTCAGAGCAGACCACAAGCTAAATACGAGTCAACAGTGTGACGCTGTTGCAAAAAAAGCAAACCTGATTCTGGGCGGCATGAACAGCTGTGTTGTGAGCAAAACATGAGAAGTCCTAATTCCGCTCTGCTCTGCGCTGCTCAGGCCTCAACTGGGCTGTTCTGTCCAGTTCTGGGCACCACATTTCAAGAAAGAAGTGAAGAAATTGGAGAGGGTCCAGAGAAGAGCAACAAGAATGATGCAAGGTCTAGAGAACAGGAGCTAGGAGGACAGGCTGAAGGAATTGGGCTTGTTTAGTTTGGAAAAGAGAAGACTGAGGGGGGACATGAGAGCAGTTCTCAGGTATCTAAAAGGGCGTCATAAAGAGGAGGGAGAAAACTTGTTCATCTTGGCCGCCCAGGTTTGTTTATTTACCGGCGCTCCAGCCACGGAGCCTCACCACTCCCCTTGGCTCCGTTTCGTCCTTCACAGCCAAGGGGCGGGCAGTTAACGTGTTTCTCAAAGTGATTCCTCAGGAAACTGTCAGAAACGCTGGTCTAGCCCATCCCTGATTGATGACCCTAGAGACGGGGTTTGGCCCTACCATGAGGGCAGGGGACTGGACTTGATGAACTTTCGAGGTCCCTGCCAGGTCTGTGACTGTGAGCCGGCTTGGAGTTAATTTCCTGAGGCACCGAGCACCCTCTGCTCTACTGTGGACACAGACAGGGAGGCCAGGCTGGACAGGAGCAGGCGGGGGGCTAACGAAGGAGGCATTTCTGTGGTTCCAGTGAAAGATCTCCAGGTTCTCAGGCAGAACCGCACAGCAGAGCGAAATCTGAACCCTCGTCTCTCTGCTTCCCCCCTAGGCGGATGCACCGTCCCGCGGTGACAGGTGGGTTTGTCTCCCTGCCACCCCCCTGTCCCTCTGAATCCCTGGGGCTGCCGTTTGCAAGGCCCCTGCTCCCCCCTCCCCTGGGAACCGTGTGTCCTTGTGTGGAAAAGGCAGCGAGAGTGACAGACAATCTCCGGTCCAGCCTGCAGGATCTGACCTGGGTAGGAGCAGCCCTGGGACCTGCAGGGAGCGGGCAGGTCGGCATCTCTGCTGTTCCGGTTGGACGGGCGGCGCGGGGCTACAGAGGTAACGGGAGCGAAGGCCCCGCGGGAATGTCCCTGCCCTGAACTCAGCGCCTGGCGCAGGGGCCCTGTGGGTCTGGGGCTGGTGTCTGTGCCACTGGGGCAACCCGGTCCCCTCGTGCAGGTTTCCCTGCCCTCCGCTGCCGTCTCAGGGAAACCAGCTGGTTGCTGGGGTGTGAGAAGGGGGGTTATAGGCAGGGGCTGGAAGCCTGTCGGGGCGGGCCAGAGAGGTTGTTCCCATTCAGCCAGTGGGTGGGGGGGCCACGGGGCAGGAGCAAGGAGCTGGGCAGGGCCGAGCTGTGTGACTGACCCCACCCTTGTGTCACACGCAGGGCCAGGGGGGGAGACGCCGGAGAAGCAGGAAGCGACTGAAACTCGTGTCGGTGAAAAGGCTGCACCCCTGAGGCGGGCGGCCAGAAGTCGTCACCGGAAATATTGTACAATAAGTGAACTCAGCCAGGTAGTTGGAGCAGCCTTTCCAAGAGCGATGGAGGCCCCAGGGCCCAGGGAAGCTCCGGTCTGGCCTGCAGGGAGACTCAGGGAGCCAGAAATTCAAAAATCACTTTTATTCGCCCGCCGTCGTGTCCATGAATGTGCATCGCACTTAGCTCGGCGTCTCTACGTGCGACTCTACACACACACACACCATGCGCCGGCAGGTTGAAGTTTGCTCCCTCCCTCCCCCCGCGTGCAAACAAGCGCGTGACGCTGCCCCGTGCGCAGGCCGACCCCCACCCCCACAGCGGGAATTTCTTCCCAATCCGGTCGGGTTATCGACGGGTCTGTACAGCCCCCCCCCTCCCCCGCCCTGCCTGGTCCCGTCCCAGTGAACGGTCCGAGCGCTCGCAGGGGACGTTTGCAGACAACACGGGTACGGGGAGAGCAGCAACGACGGGAGAGGCCGGGGGGGGGGTCACTGATACACAGCTGGGTGTGAGGGGGGGAGCTGGGTAGGCCCCATTCAGCCCCCCCCCACCCCAGCCCATGGCCCCAGCAGCCCCCCTCCCCCCCGTGTGGGGCACTGTGGGGATTCCTCTCGAGATTAGTGCTGGGAGGGGCCCCCAGAAGGACTCAGGGGGGTGCTGGGCAGGCTGCCCTGCCCCCACAGTGCGTTGTCTGGGGCTGGCCAGAGTGGGGCAGCTGGGATCTACCCCTCCCCCCTCCCTCCCCCTGCTGCCGGCCCCCCTCTGCCCGGTGAACCGGGGCTGCCCAGGCTGGGGCAAAGGGCAGGGGCTGCACGGCCGGGCGCGGAGGCTGAGTCTGACCCGAGGGCTGGGACAGGCCGGGAGCAGCCTGGGACCAATCCCAGCCCAGAGACAAAGCCGGGGGGGGGGGGCTCTGGGGGCCAGAGGGCGACACGTCCCCAGGGCAGGGGCAGAACCCTCCTGCTGAGCGAAATCTGAACCCTCGTCTCTCTGCTTCCCCCCTAGGCGGATGCACCGTCCCGCGGTGACAGGTGGGTTTGTCTCCCTGCCACCCCCCTGAATCCCTGGGGCTGCCGTTTGCAAGGCCCCTGCTCCCCCCCTCCCCTGGGAACCGCGTGTCCCTGCCTGGGAAAGGCAGCGAGAGTGACAGCGAATTTGTTCAGGTTTCAGGCTCTGACCCCTGTGAAACCTGGGATGGGGCCTGGCGGCAGCGGGCAGGTCGGTGTCTCTGCGGTTCCCGAGCGAGGGGCGTTGCGGGGCCGTGCAGGTAAAGAGAAGGGCCCGGCCCAGACAGACGTCGGGGTCCCTGCTCTGATTAGTGCCTGGGTCCAATAGGCCCGTGTGTGTTCAGGGCCCTTGTCTGGGTCCCTGGGGCAGCCCGACGCCCCTTGTGCCCCCTCTGGGAAAAGCCCTGGGCGGGTTTCCCTGCCCCCAGCTGCTGGCTCAGGCCTGCCCAGGACCCTGGCCGTAGAGAGGGACACCGGCTGGCTGCTGGGGTATGAGAAGGGGGGTTGTAGGCAGGGGCTGGAATCTCGTCCGGAGGCTGTTCCCATTCGGCCAGTGGGCGGGGGGGCCATGGGGCAGGAGCAAGGAGCCGGGCAGGGCCGAGCTGTGTGACTGACCCCACCCTTGTGTCACACGCAGGGCCAGGGGGGGAGGCGCCGGAGGAGCAGGAAGCGACTGAAACTCGTGTCGGCGAAGAGGCTGCAGCCCCCAGGCCTGTGCCCGGAGGAATTCACTGGAGACATCCCACCATTGGCGTGATCAGGGAGCTCGGCCAGGTACTTGGTGCCGCCCTTGCTGGGCCCAGGGTCCTGGGAAGCTCCGGTCTGGCCGGCCTGGAAAGAGCTGACAGAAATTGAAAACTCCTTTCTATTCGCCCGCCGCCGTGTCCCGGGGCTCGTCCAGCCCGTCGCTCGGCGTCTCTACGTGGGACTCTGGGATGAGGCACCGGCCGAGTCACAGTCCCTCCGTGAGCCTAGCGCAGGGCCACCCCTCGGGGCCGGGCTCTCCCTGTCTCGGCGTCTCAGAACCGCCTCAGTCCCCGCCCCCCCTTTCCAACGCCCCACGGGAGCTGGGCCGGTCGCCCCTCTGCCCCATCGGCTGCTGGTCGCTGTTCCCAGCCTGCGGGAGCCCAGAGGGGCCCAGCCTGCAGCCTGCCCGGCCCTCGGGCCCTGCCCCCAAACCAGGGTCCCAGCTGGGACAGGGAGCGAGGGAGCCGCGTGGGCCCGGGGACCCATCGGCCTGGAGCGTCCGGGAGCTCCGCTTGCATGGAACCACCTCCCCTGCACACCAGCACTGTGCCCTGCTGGGCCGGGAACTGACGTTTGCTCCCCCCCCCCCCCCCGTGCGCAGGCCGACCCCCACCCCCACAGCGGGAATTTCTTCCCAATCCGGTCGGGTTATCGACGGGTCTGTACAGCCCCCCCCTCCCCCGCCCTGCCTGGTCCTGTCCCAGTGAACGGTCCGAGCGCCCACAGGGGACGTTTGCAGACAACACGGGTACGGGGAGAGCAGCAACAACGGGAGAGGCCAGGGGGGTCACTGGTGCACAGCTGGGTGTGAGGGGGGGAGCTGGGTAGGCCCCATTCAGCCCCCCCCCCGCCCGTAGCCCCAGCAGCCCCCCCTCCCCCGCGTGTGGGGCACTGTGGGGATTCCTCTCGAGATTAGTGCTGGGAGGGGCCCCCAGAAGGACTCAGGGGGGTGCTGGGCAGGCTGCCCTGCCCCACAGGGCGTTGTCTGGGGCTGGCCAGAGTGGGGCAGCTGGGCTCTACCCCTCCCCCAACCCCTCCCCCTGCTGCCGGCCCCCCTCTGCCCGGTGAGCCAGGGCTGCCCAGGCTGCGGGCAAAGGGCAGGGGCTGCCCGGCCGGGCGCGGAGGCTGAGTCTGACCCGAGGGCTGGGACAGGCCGGGAGCAGCCTGGGACCAATCCCAGCCCAGAGACAAAGCCGGGGGGGGGGGGCTCTGGGGGCCAGAGGGCGACACGTCCCCAGGGCAGGGGCAGAACCCTCCTGCTGAGCGAAATCTGAACCCTCGTCTCTCTGCTTCCCCCCTAGGCGGATGCACCGTCCCGCGGTGACAGGTGGGTTTGTCTCCCTGCCACCCCCCTGTCCCCACTGAATCCCTGGGGCTGCCGTTTGCAAGGCCCCTGCTCCCCCCCCCCCTCCCCGGGGAACCGTGTGTCCCTGCCTGGGAAAGGCAGAGAGAGTGACAGACAATCTCCTGTCCAGCCTGCAGGGTCTGACCTCGGCGGGAGCAGCCCTGGGACCTGGATGCAGCGGGCAGGTCGGCGTCTCTCCTGGGGGGCGTGTGGCCCGGCCCCCTGAGTTACAGGGGTGTGCAGGTGAGGAAAGGGGCCCTGCCCCGTGGGGGGTGTTCACTGGGTCCCCACATTCCTTATGGGCTGGGGAACGGAGCCAGCCCAGCCCCCCCGGTGCCCGCGCTGGTTTTCCATCGTCGGAGGGGGGGGGGACGCTCCACTCACTGGTGTTTGCTCCGGAGTAAAGGCCGTGCCCCCCCCCCCCCCGTCTCTTCCCCGGGGGAAGCTCTGGGACTTCAGGCTTCTTCTGTGCTCTTGGGGCCACCTGCCCCTCCCCCGCCAGTCACAAGGACGAGGCGCTCGGGCTCCCCACTGCTCCAGGGGGGCCTTTACGCGGCCCCGAAACTCAGTGGCTGCCCCTGGGTGTGGGAGGCAGCCGGGGAGAGCCCCTGTCTGTCCGGCGGGCAGCCTGTCCGTCCCCTGGCCCCACAGGTGGAAGGGGGGGTGTTGGGGATCCCCAGGGGCTCAGATCCAGGGGGTGGGGACAGGGGGACCAGACAGCAACCAGAGTGGGGGGAGGGCAATAGGCGCCTGTACAAGACAAAGCCCCGAATCCCAGCACGGTCCCTGCAGCATCCGGCCAGCTGGTCACCCTAGAGGACACGGCATTAGGAGCCGAGCGGGAGGGACGGGAATCTCTCAGCCTGGTTCCCTGCATCCCACTGTCCTGTGCCAGGGCTGCAGGGCCCCACGCCCAGATCCGGGTTTGTTTTGTGTCACTCCCACCCCGGCCGGGAGGGCAGGAAGCGGGTGGGTCCAATTCAGCTTGTCTAAGGAGGGGGGGGGGCTGGGAGAATTTGACACATTGACCAGAGATTTCCGTGTTCAAAAGAGCCGCCAGAGAGGGTGAATTTCTGCACTGAGCAGTGTCTGAGACTCCTGGTCTCCCTCACTGACAGTGACCCAGCACTGCCCCTGCGCTCACACAGGAGGCCGGGACGTGGGGCTCTCCGCTGGGTGTCGCTGGGCCTAGCTCTGCGAGAACTCACTTGAATTCTAGAGCAGACACTGGACCTGGCTGGTCGGCGTCTCTGCTGGTTCCCACGCCCGTGCTGCCCACGTGGGCTCTGGTGGATGCCAGCTGAGGGGGGGGGGGGGGCAGCTCTCAGGCCGGGGCATTTCCTGCTGCTCAAATGAGCAAACCTGCCCCATTTTGAACAGTAAAACCTGGATTTCTCTCTCTCTCTCTCTCTCTCTCTCTTTCTCTCTCTCTCTCTCTCTCTCTCCCCCAGTGGAGGTGACTCTGGACCCAGCCACGGCCCATCCCCGGCTCAGACTGTCTGAGGATCGGAAAAGCGTGAGACGTGGTGACATCTGGCAGCAACTGCCCAAAAACCCTGAGAGATTTGACACTTGTGTTTGTGTGCTCGGGTCAGAGTGGTTCACCTCGGGCAGACATTACTGGGAGGTGGAGGTGGGGCCAAGGAGAGGCTGGGAAATCGGAGTCGCCAGAGACTCTGTGCAGAGGAAGGGAAAGATCCAGCCAAAACCTGACTTTGGGATTTGGGCTCTCGACTCCTTTCATGTATCTCAGGTCCCCAGGAAGGTCGGCGTTTATCTGGACTATAGAAGGGGAGAGGTGAGATTTTACAATGCAGAGACCATGGCTCTGATCTTCTCTCTCACTGCCAGGTTCACTGGGAGACTCGTCCCTTTCTTCCGCCTCTGGGCTGTAAGATCCCGTCTCTCGTTGTCCCCGTGCCAGAGGTGAACGTTTCACTGCCCCGCAGAGCCGTTTAGCTGCTCATTCATAGACACCAGGTTACAGCTCCGGGTGCAAGTCGACAGCTGGTGTCTGAGCGCGAACTTTGTATTTTCCTCTTCACACAGACGGGTGTGGGGGGGTGGGAAGGGAGCTGTGTGAACTATTGGGGTTACCGTTTGTGAAGACCATTTGTAGCTTTATTGTGAATACTAACTGTAACTCCAGTTTCCTGTCTGCCACCCACCACTCTAATGTCAGCGCGGCCGAGGCCTGGTCTGCCCTGAAATGCTGGGTCTGGCTTCTGACACAGCTCGCTGGAAACTCTGGTTGGTTGTTTCCTTTCTTGGGCTCACCAGGGCGCTGGTGTAGACACTGCTCCCCGTTTCCCCGTTGGGTGGGAGGACGTGCTGCCCTGTCTCTGAAGCAATGCTGCATGGTCACTGGGCATGCTCCATGCTCAATTTGCAATGGAAGAGGTGCCAGGACTCACGCAATTTCTGCACATTCATAACTGCTCTGGCAAAAGCCCAGACTAGGAGCTGCCAAGCTGAAGTAGCCAAAAATGTGTATTGTAGTGTTGATTCTCAGACACAAGTATGCTGCATAATGATGGGATGTGTACAGATTTGTGTCGAAGTTGTGTGTGCTTCTGTTTCACCCTGTTTCTCATGAGTCTCATGGGCAGAAAGTGTCCGCCCTGCAAACTAAGTTGTGTCTTTTAGTAACTCAAAAGCTTCAGAGGGGGACCAAGTTAGTCTGTAACTGGAAAAACTTAACAAATTGTCCAGCAGCATCTTAAAGACTCACAAAACATGCAGATATTGTCATGAGCTTTCGTGGGCAAAACCCACTTCCTCACAAGACTGGAGTACAGGCAGTCCCCAGGTTACATGGATCCGACTTACATCAGATCCCTACTTACAAACGGGGTGAGGCAACCCCGCACTAGCTGCTTCCCCCCAGCAGACCAGGGAGATGTGAAGCTAGCGCCCCCCCCCCCAGCAGACCAGGGAGATGCGGAGCGGCTTTTCTCAGCAGACACCTCAGCTTGAGAATAAAGGACTGAGGGAAGTGAGGTGTGGGAGAATAAAACTGAGCTCTGGAGAAATGTTTGGCTAGAGTTTCCCCTACAATATGTACCAGTTCCGACTTACATACAAATTCAACTTAAGAACAAACCTACAGTCCCTATCTTGTACGTAACCGGGGACTGCCTGTATTAGAAGTCCAGTTCTAAAATAAATAGGGGATGGAGGCGAGGGGGTGGGGGAAAGGAAGGTGAATTAGAGTGTTCATGTTACATGAAGCTGATAGAAAAAGTGCAAATTGTTCTTAAGTGCCCACTGCTTGGGATGTGGAAGGTCGTGGGCTAACCAGGTGATGTCTTTGTTCATACCTTTGTGCTGGGTCCCACACCTGTAAATAAAGTTAAGTTTCAAGGCTTCCCTGTGTATTTGGCTTGTGGAATTGGCCTGAAACAACACAGTGACTTTGAGATCCATTCATGAGCGCCCAGGCGGGTTAACTCTGTCATCCTGTGTGTGGGGTGCTTGGCCCGTTGTGTGGTGTGAGTGGAGAATGTGTGAAAGGCATCAGGAAAGTCCAGACCATCCAAAAGCCTTGAGACACTTGGAGATGGGGAGAGAACACCCCTGGGGCCTGAGGCTGGCTGGAGGCTGAATAAATTAGCAGACTAGCCGGGCCCTGGAGGCAGGCAGACACTCAGGAAGGGAGGCAAAACAAGAGTTAAGGAAGCTGGCCACAGACATCGAAGAATAACGCTGGAAAACGCAGATTAACGCTCTGAGGCTGTGCTCCGGGAGTAACCCCAGAGACAGTGACCGAGGAGTCTTCTCTGCCCATACGAAAGGGTGTTGGAAAATAAAACCCTGCACTTTAAATAAAGAAGAGTTTACTGAAGTAATCCGAGAAGAACCAATAACCATCTATAAGACTGTACAAATGAGAGACACCAGATGAAAAAATGGTAAATCAAGTAAGTGAAACAATTTTCCCACCCTTAAATAACCTCTTAATTAAATAGGACATTCTAAAATCCAAAGCATTGAATGGAGTAGTGTTATAAAACGGAGCCTAAAGATCAAAAAGCTCTGGGGATTAACCTCAAAGGTAGTCACTTTATTATTTGGGATACTAAAAACAGCCACAGGCTGTTTATCCCAATGAAGAGTAACTAGTAGTTAAGCCTTTTTGACAGAATTAAACACCTGTATTTAAAGAATCAGTATCAGAGAGCCAAGTATAAACTCGGTCTAGTAACTTGTGTGCAACACGGTCATTCAACCTGGTGCTAAAACTTCTAAACTAAAAATGGACGTGGACAAAACTAGATAAATTGGGTCGGACGAGAAAATGACACGTAGCGACAGTTGAACCAAAATCAAACAAAACTCTGACTACTGCTTTTACTTCACTAGTGACTAAGACCAGGTCTACAAGATACACGACTCCAGTTATGAGAACTGCTGAGCTGGAATCAACATACCTTGCATCCAGGAGCGGCCCTAGATGAGCTGCCGGCAACTGGCACCCTAGACAAAACGCGTGATTGGTGCACGATCGGTGCCCCCGCCTCCAAAGCCCTGAACGGAAGTTTATCTTGGCGCCCTAGGCGACCGCCTAGGTCATCTGTATTGACGGGCCACCCCTGCTTGCATCGATTTTTCTGGGGTGGCCCCATAGTGGGAGCTCAATGGAAGAAGCTCTTCCCTAGACTTCCTTTAGTTCTTGCAACTGCCTGGGTTGATGGAGGCACCCTCAGCATACGATTTAGTAGACCCTTATAAGACCTGCTAAATCGAACACCGGAAGATCAATCTTTGGAGTGCCAGTCTTCCCGGAAGTGACAACAACCAGCCTGAATAAAGCATCAGGTTTCTTTGGGACCTTCCCGCACCTGATCGGCAGAGGAGCACCTATCACCAGTTACGAACTGCCAACAGAGACAGAGGCTTCCCTGGAGGCCGGATACGGGTACCTACGCACACAAAAAGGACAGGAAACAGAATACCCTATCTCATTAGCATCTTCAGAGCTTCTTGAGACGTAATAATCAAATTCCATCACGTATTAAGAATGTAAAATTTCGTTTAATTGGTTAACCGGTTAAGTGTAAGGTTTAACCGATTAAAGAAGGGACAGGCTGGGGAGGGGGCTCTCCACCCCAGCTGGACTGAAGCAGCTCCCCCACCCCCCACCCACTCCCAACATGGGTGGGGCTGCTCTGTTTGGGCTGAAGTATTCCCCACCCACACTCCCAAGTATAGGTTAACAATTATCTGGTAAGTATCATCCCTTAAGGGAGATGTTTACCAGGGAACCGGTTAACCGGTTGCCCTTTCGTATCCCTACACTGCATGAGATTCTTACTGCAGCCTCTTGTCCTGCAGACTCTGATCTAGAATGTGTCTGTTTTAACAACAATTGTGCGTCCTCGTGACACGGCCACTCCAGCCTCACCTGAGCCGGTAGCATCTCTGCTGCTCTATCGCCAGTTGAAGCTTAGCCCACACCTAGGGCAGTTCTAGGGGTTTTCTCCAATGTTTGAGTGTCAACTAAAACTTTTCCCGGACACCCTGTATTTGTCATGTTTCTCCCTGGGAGGGAGTTTTCTGGAGATTATAAGCACTAAGCAGTTTCAGAAACATTTCCCACAATCAAGATGCTTGCAAGGGCTTCACTCTGCTGTGGATTTTCTCATGCGCTGTCAGGGCTGACCGTGACCTGAAGTTTTTCCCACACTCGGGGCATTTAAAGGGTCTCTCCCCCGTGTGGATTCTCTGGTGAGCGATGACGTTCGAGCTCCGGCTGAAGCTTTTCCCGCAGTCGGGGCAGCGGTAGGGCCTCTCCCCCGTGTGGATTCTGTGATGTAGCAGGAGGTTGGACAGGTGGCGGAAGCTTTTCCCACACTCCTGGCACTGGTAGGGTCTCTCCCCTCTGTGGATTCTCTGGTGTTTGGTGAGGGTGGAGCTGTCCCGGAAGCTTTTCCCACAGCTGGGGCATTTGTAGGGCCTCTCGCCCGTGTGTTTTCTCGCGTGTCGGGTGAGATCCGAGCTGCGCCCAAAGCTCCTCCCGCACTCCAGGCATTTATAGGGTCTCTCCCCGGTGTGAATCCTCTGGTGTATAATCAGGTCTGAGCTCGAACCGAAGCGTTTCCCACACTCAGCGCACTCAAAGGGCTTCTCTCCGGTGTGGACTCTCTGGTGTTTATTCAAGTGCGATCTGTCCCCGAAGGTTTTCCCGCACTCCTTGCACTTGTAGGGCGTCTCTCCAGTGTGGGTTCTCTGGTGTCGGGTGAGCTTCACCAGCTGAACAAAACATTCCCCGCATGCTGGGCATTGGAAAGGTCTCTCCCCCGTGTGGGTCCTCTGATGGGCGAGCAGGTTCCCGCGCCGGCTGAAGCTCTTCCCACACTCGCCGCACTTGTACGGGCTCTCCGCCGCGTGAGTTCTCCGGTGCGACAGGAAGGGCGAGCTCTGGCTGAAGCTTTTCCCGCAGTCCTTGCACAGGTAGGGCCTCTCCCCCGTGTGGCTTCTCTGGTGCAGCAGGAGCTGGGCGCTGTGAGCGAAGCCTTTCCCGCACTGGGCGCACCGGTAGGGTTTCTCCGCCAGGTGGGTCCGCTGGTGGGCGCGGAGGTAGGCCTTCTGGCCGAAGCGTTTCCCGCACTCCGGGCAGCGGTGGGGCCTCTCGCCCGTGTGGGTGCTCTGGTGGACAAGCAGGTTCCCACGCCGACTGAAGCTTTTCCCGCAGGCGGCACAGCTGTAGGGCCTCTCCCCCGTGTGGGTTCGCTGGTGGCCAGCGAGCGTGGAGCTCTGGCTAAAACCCCTCCCGCAGTCGGCACACTTGTAGGGTCTGTCTTCCGCGTGGGTCCTCTGGTGGCTGAGGTAGGCCGATTTCCAGGGGAAGCTTTTCCCACAGGCGCCGCATGTGTAGGGCCTGTCGTTGGGCAGTCGCGGCCCAACCGCTTCTTGGATGTTCGTCACCCCTCTGCTCCTGGGCGAGGATTTGCGGGGGTTCGCCCTGGCGTGGTTACTCTGCCGCCTCTCCAGCTTGCACCGACTTTCAAGGGCTTCCCCCTCCTCGGCGTGCTGAGAAACATCCTCTTCCGGCCTTCCTGGTACCATCTCGCCAGGTTCCACGAGCTCGGGACCTTGACAATTCCCTTCCTTGTTCTCACTCACCATCCTCTCACCTGCGGGGACAAAGAGACAGTCCAGACAGGAGTCACTCTGTGTGCTGGGGGGAGAAGGAGATTTAGGGCGCATCTATACTGCAGGGCTTAACTCAAAATAAGTGATGCAAATGAAGCTACGTCAATTGCGTAACTTATTTTGAAGTCGCTTATTTTGAAATAGGGCGCGTCTACACAGCTCTGGTTTCGCAACAGAGCGCTCTTCCCCCGACTTCCCTTCCTCCTCGTACAATGAGAGTTACAGGAGCTGGGATAAGTCCTCCAGCTCGACAGTATTTCGACGCTATTTCGAAGTAACTGCCGACTGTGTAGACACGGACGAAGTTATTTCTTTTGCTTAGCTGGGCGTCTACTCCCCAGCACGACCAGTCTGCTATCCACTCCAATGGGCTTGCAGGTTAACTAGAGGAGCACCCTAACCCTCAAATCCCTTTGCAGCATTCCCCTGTGGGGTCCAGCCATGCTCCTTAGGAGCAGTGCGCTTGTGCGGCCAATCTGGAGAGATCTAAATGCTGCCCAGCTGGTTAGCAGAGGACCAGAACCGGACACAAGACTCCAGCTGAGGCCTAATATAAAATCATGAGTGGTGTGGAGAGGGCTGATAAAGAAAAGTTATTTATTAGTTCCCATAACAGAAGAACTAGAGGACACCAAATGAAATTAATGGGGAGCAGGTTTAAAACTAATAAAAGAAAGTTCTTCTTCACACAGTGTGTAGTCAACCTGTGGAACTCCTTGCCAGAGGAGGCTGTGAAGGCTAGGACTAGAACAGAGTTTAAAGAGAAGCTAGACAGTTTCCTGGAGGTTAGGTCCATAAAAGGCTATTAGCCAGGGGATAAAATGGTGTCCCTGGCCTCTGTTTGTCAGAGGCTGGAGAGGGATGGCAGGAGACAAATCGCTTGATCATTGTCTTCGGTCCACCTTCTCTGGGGCACCTGACGCTGGCCACTGTCGGCAGACAGGCTACTGGGCTAGATGGACCTTTGGTCTGACCCAGTATGGCCGTTCTTATGTTCTTATGAGTAGAGCGGAAGAACAACTTCTCGTGTCTTGCTCACAACACTCCTGTTCATGCAGCCCAGAATCACGTTTGCTTTTCTTTGCAACAGCATCACACTGCTGACTCCTATTCAGCTTGTGGTCCACTATAACCCCTAGATCCCTTTCTGCCGGACTCCTTCCTAGACAGTCGCTTCCCGTTCTGTGTGTGTGACACGGATTGTTCCTTCCTAAGTGGAGCACTTTGCAATTGTCTTTGTTAAACTTCATCCTATTTAACTCAGATCATTTCTCCAGTTTGCCCAGATCAGTTTGAATTATGACCCGTCCTCCAAAGCACTAGCAACCCCTCCCATCTGCAAACTTGGTACCATCTGCAAACTTAATAAGCGTCCTTTCTATGTCAGGGCCTGCTCGTTTGCCCACGGCCTACGGCCCAGTTGTTTGCAGCCCACGGTGCAATTTGGGTTTACGTGGGAGTCAAAACAAAAAAGTCGTCAATAGAATGGTCTTCTGTTGAGATGCGTTTTACTAGTTACATTCCTGGACTGGCATTGCCCATTACAAGTGCCGTCATACCGCTGGCAGTCGGGTCAATGTTGCATTCTAGTCATATCAGCAGAACTGACTTAAATGGGGCCTGCGTGTTGCATACTCTTGCCTTCATCTTTGTATTCATGCCTGTCACTGTGAAAGAAGCTATTTGCATAGACATTTGCATGTCTATGCAACCACACTTCAGTTGCAGCCTGTGCTGTATCATTGTGACCCCCGGGGGCTTGCAAAGTTGAGTAGCCCTGGTCCATGCCAATATCTAAATCCTTGACGCAGATACTGAACAGACCTGGTCCCAGAACCACTGAGTCTACAGCTCAGCAGCAGAGCCGGCGACTAAACATCGATCCGACTAGAAGTCTGTTCGTCAGCTCTGCCTTGACCCAGACTTTACCCCGTCCCGGGAGCTGTACCTGGGGTTCACACCTACACTCGTCCCCACCGGGCGTTCAAGTAAGTCCTCACAGGACGCTCCCCTATGTACATTCTCTGTCTCACCAAAAAAACCGGACGGTCCTACACCCCCCTTGCCAGCTGGCTTCCTGGGGTCCTTGCATCTCACAAGCAAACCCAATTCCCTGTCCCAGCCCGGAGCTCCACCCTGCACCCCAATCCCCCATCCCCAGCCCTACCCGGAGCTCCACCCTGCACCCCAAACCCCCCATCCCCAGCCCTACCCGGAGCTCCACCCTGCACCCCAAACCCCCCATCCCCAGCCCTACCGGGAGCTCCACCCTGCACCCCAATCCCCCATCCCCAGCCCTACCCGGAGCTCCACCCTGCACCCCAAACCCCCCATCCCCAGCCCTACCCGGAACCCCACCCCGCACCCCAAACCCCTCATCCCCAGCCCTACCCAGAGCTCCACCCTGCACCCCAATCCCCCATCCCCAGCCCTACCCGGAACCCCACCCCGCACCCCAAACCCCTCATCCCCAGCCCTACCCAGAGCTCCACCCTGCACCCCAAACCCCTCATCCCCAGCCCTACCCAGAGCTCCACCCTGCACCCCAATCCCCAGCCCTACCGGGTCCCCCGCCTCCAGCTGCAGGTTCGTGACTCTGGCTGTGACCCCCCCCCCCCCCCCACGAGGCCGGACTCCTGCTCTCACCACTAGGCATGACCACCACCCCCTGGTCCCTGGTCCCTGGCTCCCTTGCCCGGAGGAGAGGAGGAGAGGCCCAGTTCTAACACCCGCTCCCATCCCAGTCTGGCCCGGGGGAGGGCACGGACAGACACGGGGGGGGGGATGTCTGCCCGGAGGGTAGAAACACGGAGCCACCTGCTCATCTTTACAGCCCTGGCTTCCCCCCTCCCCGAGGCAGGGCCAGGCGCTGGCTTTCCCCCTGCAGGGGCAGGGGCTGGGGCTGGGGCTGGGCGGGGCTGGCAGCCAGGACCCCCCCCCCCCCCCATTGCTCCTGCTGCCCGGCCCGGCCCTGTGCCCGGGGCGCGCCCCTCACCTGCAGGCTGCGGCTCCGGGGCTGGGCGCAGGGAGCCGCGCTGGCTCCAGCCGGGCCGGGCGCCGCGGGGCGCTGGGGCCGGGGCGGGAAGGGAAGGGGCCGCCCCGTGCTCCGGCCTCTCCCCGCCCCCAGCCCGGGGAGGCGCCTCCCGCCTCGCTCCGCCCGCCCGGCTGCGGGGGGGGGGGGGGGGGGGCAGAAGCGGATCCGGAGCTCCCATGGGAACGCGGGGCCGGGCTCGGAAAAGGGGGAGCCTGGATCGGGCCAGGCCGGGGGGGGGAGGCCCCGATTCGGAGGGAGGGGGGAGCAAAAGAGACAACGGAGGGCGGGGACACACACACACACACACACACACAGCGATCACAGGCAGACACACACAAAAATCCAGAGATCTCGCGCGCTCCCGCTCTCACACACACACACACTGTCCAGGGAAGGAACACACACACACACACACACACACACAAAACTCTGGGAACACAGACACTCTATCCAGGGAGGACACACACACAAATCCGGGGATGTCAGACCCAGACACAAATCCAGGGATGGCACACACACACACGCACATGCACATACACACACTCACACACACACACACCCTGTCCAAGGAAGACACACACACACTACTCAGGGAACACAGACACTCTATCCAGGGAAGACACACACACAAATCTAGGGATGGCACACATACACACACACACACACACACAATCTCTCTCTCTCTCTCTCTCTCTCTCTCTCTCTCTCTATCCAGGGAAGACACACACACACACACACAAATACAGGGATGTCACACACAGATACAAAGCCAGGGATCACACACACACACACACACACACACTATCCAGGGAAGACAAACGGAAACACGCACGCAGGTGCACACATACTCTATCCAGAGAAGACACACCCACACACACATACACACACACTGAATCCAGGGAAGACACTCACACACACAAACATCCCCTACTCCTTCCCCTGAAATAATTCCTTGGCAGTCGGAACAGTTCCCAGATGCCGAGTGGTTCCCTGGCACCTTTGGGTCCGTCCGCACAACGGGACATGGTCGAATTCAGATGGGCAATTTCAGCTACGTTAGTTACTGATGTAGCTGAAGTCAAAGCACCATAACTCAGCTTGTGGTGCTGTCCACACAGCAGGAAGTAGACCGGAGCAGCTCCCCTTCGACTTCCCGTGCTCCTCGTGGGAACAGGCCTGCTGGCCTCGCCCGGAGCGCCCCCTCACTTCGAATTAGTGCGTCTTCACTAGACCCGCTCGTTCGAACCCTGGAAGATCGACCGCGGCAGCTTCCATCTTCCTCTGCCGTGTAGACGACCCCTCGAGAGCAACCGATCAATTAGGTCCAGAGCGCCCGTGGGTAGAACCCACTTTCTCAGAGCTCCTGCCCTGGTACATATGTTAGTGGGAGGTGCATTGGCCTGCTCGTTTTCCAGCGCCAGACGAACATGGCCACCGCTCTGAGGCAGCTCCCAGGTGTGTCTTATCGGCACCGCCTGACGGCCAAGGGGCTTTTGCACCTTTCCAGTATTCACCTACATACAGCGTCCACGCCAGCGTTCCCTGGAAGCCGGGCGCTTTGGGCGGAGGGAGAGATTCCAGGGCCGCCCCGCTCGGCTGTGGGTTTCTAGCGGTGGTGCACGCGCGCATGGCTCAGGGCACATAGAAAAATTGATTCTGAACATGGATGGGAAAAGGCCGCACGTGGATGGAAAAAGTGAGAGGGCACGTTGTTCATGAGGCCTGTTGTCTGTAGCGCTAGGTCTCTTGGGGTTAGCGCTGTGCTGATGGGTGACCTGGATTACAGTCTGAATTGCTTAGCTAGCTCCATCCACCCTGCCGATCTACCTGTCCCCACATACACCCCCATCTACCTGTCCCCAGGTACCACCTCTACCTATCCCCACACATCTCCCCAGCTAATCTATCTATCTATCTATCCATCCTCATATACCCCATCCTCTATCCATCTATCCCCATCCACCTCCTTTATCTATCTATGTATCTATCTATTTATCCCCACACACCCCCTCTATCTATCTATCTATCTATCTATCTATCTATCTATCTATCCCCACCCGCCCCATCTATCTATCTATCTATCTATCTATCTATCTATCTATCTATCCCCACCCACCCCCTCTATCTATCTATCTATCTATCTATCTATCTATCTATCTATCCCCACACACCCCCTCTATCTATCTATCTATCTATCTATCTATCTATCTATCTATCCCCACACACCCCCTCTATCTATCTATCTATCTATCTATCTATCTATCTATCTATCTATCTATCCCCACACACCCCCTCTATCTATCTATCTATCTATCTATCTATCTATCTATCTATCTATCCCCGCACACCCCATCTATCTATCTATCTATCTATCTATCTATCTATCCCCACACACCCCCTCTATCTATCTATCTATCTATCTATCTATCTATCCCCACGCACCCCCTCTATCTATCTATCTATCTATCTATCTATCTATCTATCTATCCCCACACACCCCCTCTATCTATCTATCTATCCCCATACCCCCCTCTATCTATCCCCATACCCCCCTCTATCTATCTATCTATCCCCACACACCCCCTCTATCTATCCCCACACACCCCCTCTATCTATCTATCTATCTATCTATCTATCCCCACACACCCCCTCTATCTATCTATCTATCTATCTATCTATCCCCACACTCCCCCTCTATCTATCTATCTATCTATCTATCTATCTATCTATCATCCTCCTCCTCCTCCCCCCCCCCCACAGGACGGGCCCGGGGCAGCGGCACTGGGGGGCAGGGAGGGGACCGAGGGAACGGTGGGGGGGTGACTGAGGCTCAGAGCCAAGGGGGCTCGGTCCCAAGCCCGTAGCCAGGCGGGGAGTCACTTGGCGGGGGGTGCCCGGGAGGCGAGCGCAGAAGCCCCCCGGCTGCAGCCCGGCCCCTCCGAGCCGCCCCCGGTGCGCGCTCAGCCGGGCCGGGCCGGGCGGGGCGAGGGGCGGACGCTGCGCAGCAGCCGGGGTTGGACTTCCCGGGTCAGCCCGGGAGCCGCCGCCTCCTTTGTGCGCCGGGAGCCGCCGCCGGAGCCAGCCCGCGGGGAGCCCCGCCCCGTCCCCAGCGCCCCGCGGCGCCCGGCCCGGCTGGAGCCAGCCCCGCGCCCTGCCCCGGAGCCGCCGCCTGCAGGTGAGGGGCGCGCCCCGGGCACAGGGCCGGGCCGGGCAGGGACGTGACTCTGCCCCCCCCCCCCCGGCTCCTCCTCGCCCAGCGCTGCTGCCCTCCCGGCGCCTCCCACCCGGCTCAAGTTCCCGGAGCGCCCTCGGGAGCCGAGCCAGTCCCGGGAGAGCGGCGGAGCCGGGGCCGAGTCTCTCAGGCCGAGGGGGCAGATCCGAGCAGGAGCAATGGGGAGGGGGGTCCCCGGCTCTCAGCCCCGCCCTCGGGGCAGAGCTCTGCAGGGGCAGCAGGGGCAATGGGGGGGGGGATCCCAGCTCCATTACCTGCAGCTCCCCCCCCCCCCTTGGGCAGAGGTGCCTTGGGCCAAGGGGAGGTGCAGGGAGGGGAATAGCCGGGCACTGCCCTGGGGACAGGGTCGGGGGAAATCTAGCCTGTAACTCCTGCAGCCCCCGGCCAGAGGGACACCGACCTGCCAGTCCCATGTGGGCTGCCAGTCTCGGCCTGTGGCAGCTGCTGCACTTGTCCCTCTGCGACAGCCTCCGCCCTCGGGGGATCTCTGCAGAGCTTTGGGGAGACCCCCGTTGGCCTGGGTCCGAGGGACACGGCGAGCTCCATGCGTCGTTGACATCACGCTCTCGAGTGCCCAGCCTGCATCCCTCCGGGACCAAGCCCAGCAGCAAGTGACAAAGGGCCCCGTGTGTGTGCCCGGCCCAGCAGCCGGACAGGGCCGCTGTCCGGCTGGGTTTTTGCTGGATGCCGGGGTGGCCGGAGGCCGCGCATGCTCACCAGCGTCTCGGGCAGACAAAGTCCTTGGGGAGCGTCCGTCTGGAGCAGGCGCAGGAGTTTTTCCCTGGCAGCTGGGAGATGATTTCTTCCCCTTCAGAGGCAGAAACATCCGACTCGAAATGAGGCACAACCTCGAAATCGTTCCTGCGCTTAATCGCCTGTCGCTCGTTGCCACAGCAGTGCTGGGTTCTCTGTCTCCTGATTAGGGATGCACAAGAATCCCAAGCATTGTTACAGGCCAGGGACCTACTGGCTATGTAGCAGTTCTGCAGAAAAGGACCTGGGGGTTACAGTGGATGAGAAGCTGGAGATGAGTCAACAGGGCGCCCTTGTAGCCAAGACGGCTGATGGCATATTAAGGTGCATTAAGAGGGGCATTGCCAGCAGATCCAGAGATGTCATTATTCCCCTTTATTTGGCTTTGGTGAGGCCACATCTGGAGTATTGTGTCCAGTTCTGGGCCCCCCACTACAAAAAGGACGTGGACGCATTGGAGAGGGTCCAGCGGAGGGCAACCAAAATGATTTGGGGGCTGGAGCACATGACCTAGGAGGAGAGGCCGAGGGAGTTGGGTCTGTTTAGTCTGCAGAAGAGAAGAGTGAGGGGGGATTTGAGAGCAGCCTGCAACTTCCTGAAGGGAGGTTCCAAAGAGGATGGAGAGAGGCCGTTCTCAGGGGGACAGATGGCAGAACAAGGAGCAATGGGCTCAAGTTGCGGTGGGGGAGGTCTAGGTTGGATATTAGGAAAAACGATTTCCCTAGGCGGGTGGTGAAGCGCTGGGAGGGGTTCCCTAGGGAAGGGGGAGGTATCTCCATCCCTAGAGGTGTTTCAGTCCCGGCTTGACAAATCCCTGGCTGGGATGATGGAGTTGGGGTTGGTCCTGCTTTAGGCAGGGGGCTGGACTTGATACCTTCTGAGGTCTCCGCCCGCCCTGGGGTTCTGTGATTCCCATTTACAAAGTTGACTGATTAAATGGTGTTTAACTGGGGAACCAGCCCTGCGCCCGCGATGCATCGTGGCACAGTGGACCCGGCCAGACTGGAGCCCTGCCCATCCGCATTGTGCCGCAGGTGGGAGGCTGGTCCAGCCGGGCCGTCGGTTACCCCGGTGAGCATGCCGGTACGGTGAATACTTACCGGTTAACTCTCGACATTCCTAGTCTTGTCTTAGAGCCGCCCTTGGTAACTCCCGAGATTTGGCCCGGACACGTTTGCTCGGTCTTTGGGGTGGATGTTCACCGGATCACAGTAAATAGGCTCGGACCGACAGCAAGTCGGGCTAGAGGAGGCAGGGTCCCTTCAGGTCCGAGGGCACCAGGCTGCTGAGTGGTCCCCTTGATGTTGCCAGAGAAAGTCTGGGGGCCTGGCCGCTGGATAACAGCCACCTTTTGCTGCAGGTCCGCCTGAGCCAGGGACAGGAAATGGCCGTGGCGGGGCCGGTGACCTTCGAGGAGGTGGCTGTGTATTTCTCTGAGGAGGAATGGGCTCTGCTGGACCCGGGCCAGAGAGCCCTCTACAGGGACGTGATGCAGGAGAATTACGAGGCTGTGAGCTGGCTGGGTGAGGATTCCTGTCCCCGCGGGTATCAGGAGCTGGGGGGAAGAGGTCTCAGGAATACCTGGGTTGTCGTCTGTGCAGGGTTCTTCATGGGTCCTCCAGGCTTGGGGGGGGATTGGTCCTGGTTGTCCCCATCTCCTGTGTGAGAGCCTGTCCCCTCCACGCCCCATCCCACAGGCCAGGGGAGGTCATTTCTGGCCTCCCCCGCCAGCCCGGCTCTGCTCCTGGCCTGGGGTGCACTGGGCAGCAGAGGAAGAAGTGCTTTTTAAAGAGAATTAAGCACTGGGACAGCTTCCTAGGGAGGCGGGGGAGTGTCCGTCGGGGGAGGTTTTGAAGAACAGATTAGACCAGGGGGGCTCAGACTGCGGGCCAGAGTGGGTCGCCATCCCATTTTAATGGAGCCCTGGCCCCACACCGGAAGCCCAAGTCCACTGCCCAGGGCTCAGGTTACCTGCCCCCCGCTCAGGACAAAAACCCTTGGCTTTAATTTCGACCCCTCGGCCGGGCTCGGGCGTGGTCCCCCATTCCCAGGAGATGGGGTCATGTTTGTGGTCAGAGAGGGTCCATGACCGGTGAGAACGCCTGGGTCAGACACACACTGGGCAGGGTGGTCTGTGTTCACATGGTGCTGGGCGGGGTGGGCTCTCGAGGTTCCTACACCCCTCCATTTCCAAGGTGCCGTGTGTCTGACCACGATGGGAGGGGAATGGCCCCTTCGTGTGGGTGTTGGCACAGGCTCCTAACGAGGCCGCAAGGTGGGGGAGTGTGTGTAGTTGTTTGGATTAATTGATAAGCCCAGGCTTATCGGCTAATTGTTTAAATGACTATCCTCTAACGTACCTAGTGTGTGCTGGGTCTCAAAGCAGTAACGGCACTGGCCTGACTGCAGCACATCACCTCTTCTTTCCTTACCTCCCACTGCAGGGTTTCCCGTTTCCAAACCCGGTGAGACCTCCTGGCTGGAACGAGCGGGGAAGCTCCAGGAATGGGAGAGCCGGAGCCATGCCAACACAGGTGAGGAATCAGCTGCCCTGAATCGGAAACTGCCGGCTGCGTCTTCGTGTCACTCAGGCCTTGTCTAGGCAGGCTCTTTTGGATGCCAAAAACTGCCTTTGGGCAACAAAGCAGGGAGCGCGTTTACACTGCAGTGCGACTTTTGTTGGGAAAAACACCCAGTTTTTGGAAAGAAAAAACTTCCAGCCCTGGGCGTTTGTCTTTTCTCCTCCCTTTGTTGTTGACAAAAAGCCGGTGTGGACTCTGCTGTTTGATTGTCGAGAGATCTCGCTTCCACTTGTGTCACACAAGGCCTGTCCTGATGGCTCTGCTCAGTGTTGTGTGATCTCTGCTGCCTTGCAGGCAGGTGCCCCTCCCCCTTTCACAGCTCCGGGAAGTGTCTGACAGCTGAGTGAGCAGCTCCATTTGGGGAATGAACAAAGAGCAAATCATTGGGATGCTTCTGTTCCGTCCTGCTAGGAACCCAGCGGCAGGCCGACTGCTGCTGCAGGGGGAGGGCTGGGAGGTGGCCGTGCTGCTTGGACATTCCTCAGCACGGAGAGCTCCCAGATCCACGAGGGAATCCCAAGCAGCACAGGGATCAGCTCTGCCTTCCCACGGCACTGCACTATGGGATGCTGCCCCACAATGCTTTGCTCTGTCTGTTGAACGGTGCTAGCCATGTGGCCAGGAAACGCCCACAGTGGGGGACAGAAAAACTGGTTTGACCGGTTTTTCCTTTTGCCGACTTTCCCATGTTGACGGCACTTTTGCCGCTAAACCAATGTTTCTTAAACTTGTTAAGACCGAGGAACACCAAGATTATGAGAAACGCCAAGGATTTTTGTTCAGCAAAAAAAAAAGATACGAGGGAAAGGGTCAGGGGAGAAGTTATTGAGGGGAAAAAAAAAGGTCGCCTGCTCCTTTAAGGGTGGCCATTTTGAATTCTGTTCTCCACGGCACACCAGCCACAGAACATAGTTTAAGAAACACTGAACTAAGTTCAGTCTTCCCCAGCAGTTCCTTTGGGTTTTGCTGCCCTTTGCTACCCCCGCCCCCTCCCAACCACCACACACACATACAGGGACTGACTGGTTCTCTCTCTGTCACAGCAGGTGACAGGACAGCGAATGCGAACACGGAGGAGAATCGGGTAGATCCTGAGCAATTGGAACCACACGGGGCAAGATCGGGCATATCCAAAGAAGAGGTTTCCCAGATTCCTGTGCAGCGAGACGCGTGCGAGAGTCAGTGCAGTCCAGCGAGGCCACGCGGAAACCAGCCGAGGCAGAGAAAGTGTAAATCCTCGGCCCAGAAAATATCGGTCCAGGAAAGCAAAGAGACAATTCAACAGAGCGTCCCCCGTGGGAAGACTCCCTACACGTGTGGTGACTGTGGGAAAAGTTTCCAGTGCCGATCACGACTTACCACGCACCAGAGAACCCACACGGGGGAGAGACCCTACTTGTGTCTGGAGTGCGGGAAAAGCTTCAAGCAGAGCTCAGCCCTGGTCACGCACCGTGAAATCCACGAGCGGAAGAAGACCTACGACTGTTCCGACTGCGGGCAGAGCTTCACTCGGAGCTTAACCCTCCTTCAGCATCAACGAATCCACACGGGAGAGAAACCGTACCAATGCCGGGAGTGCGGGAAAACCTTCCGCGTCAGCTCAAATCTTCTGTCGCACCAGAGAACCCACACGGGGGAGAAACCTTATAAATGCCCCACTTGTGGGAAAAGCTGCAGCCAGAGCTCAAACCTCCTCTCACATCAGAGAACCCACACGGGGGAGAGGCCCTACCAGTGCGCGGAGTGTGGGAAAAGCTTCGGTCAAAGTTCGTCCCTCGCCAAGCACCAGAGAATCCACACAGGAGAGAAGCCGTATCACTGCGCGGACTGTGGGAAAAGCTTCTGTTACAGCGGGGAACTCCATTATCATCAGAGAAGAACCCACACGGGGGAGAGACCCTACAAATGCGGCGAGTGCGGGAAAAGCTTCAGCTGCCTCTCGCACCTTCGGACGCATCAAGCGACCCACACGGGAGAGAAGGCGTGCAACTGCCTCGTCTGTGGGAAAAGCTTCACGCGCAGGTCCACGCTGATTGCTCACCAGCGGATCCACACCGGAGAGAGGCCCTTTCCGTGCGCCGAATGTGGCAAGAGCTTCCGTGTGAGCTCCTCCCTTTCGGAGCATCAGAAAGTCCACCGGGGGGAGAGGCCCTACAAGTGCCATCACTGTGGGAAAAGCTTCTATAACAACTCAGCTCTTTTGGTTCACCAGAGAGCCCACACAGGGGAGAGGCCTTACACGTGCAGTGTGTGCGGGAAAAGTTTCTATAACAACTCCGCGCTTTCCATTCACCAGAGGACCCACACGGACGAGAGACCTTACACGTGCAATGACTGTGGGAAAAGCTTTCGAAGCAGCTCGCACCTGCTGTCACATAAGAGACTCCACAGTGCCGAGAAACCCTACAAGTGCACCGACTGTGGGAAAGATTTCCGGCGCAGCTCCAACCTCAGCACGCATAAGAAAACCCACAGAAGGCACCAACCCTAGAAATGTCCTGTCCGGGGTCGGGCCGAGGGCAGGACACCTTCTCCAATTCCCATGAATTCCCAAGAGCCAGGGCAGGCTGGAGTGGCCGTGGAACTAGGACGTGAAAAACGTATTAAAGCAGAAATTGAAATCATCTTCCGGGAACAGAGCTCTGCAGAGCAAGAGGCTGAGATAAGATTCGTACGTGGTGTCCCCCTTTGATTGTGTTGAGAAACTGAAGAGCCGTCTTCATCACCTACTTTTATTTTGGATGGTCTCAATTATTTTTTTCTCGGGGTCCAAATTGCTTGCTCAAGATCTGGTCAAAGATTTGGGGGGGCCATTCATAAGTATCTGGTGGTTCAGATTTCAGTGGTCTGTCTGTAGGCTATCCCGACCTAGAAAGATCTTCGTCTTACAGAACGTGGCTTCTTATTTACACTTGCTAGTGTTTTAGACCTGGCTGCTCTGGGGGACTGTGAAACTGAGAACCGCAACGCCTAACTTTTAGAGACCTAGGCAGGCACAGGGTCCACCAAGCCTCAGTTAGTGGCATAGACTCCCTCTAGAGCGAGGGGGCAGAAGGAGATGGTTTAGACTGTGATTCACAAAGGCCAGCCAGATCTGTCCCGGTAAAACAGTTCCTCTGCATATGAACACTGGGGCCAGAGAGAGCGAGAGAGATTAACTCAATAGCGGTGAGGTCTCCCCGCAATACGACGGCGTCCCTGGGTCCAACTCCTTATGTTCTCCTGGAGACAAGACCGCAAAGGAGAAGACTGAGCACGGAACGATGGACCGAAGGCTGAGAAATTCCACCCGGTTGAAAGTGCGGTTCTTACGGCTAAAATTCTAGAGGGCGTTTCTGTGCCCCACAGAAAGTCAGAATTCAGCTGCGGAGAGCGTAATTATGGTTGTTCCTAGAGCACAGAACCCACTGGGGTTCCGTTCTCGTCCATAAAACCAGACTCTTGGGCTCTTTATTTGGAAAACAAAACAACCCCAAAGTCAACTAAACCTAACAATGTATAGCCAGCTATACAATAGCTCCTAATTTCACATGGTACGCATGCAAATGATATCACTGGCCGTGGTGATAAAGAAACGGCACTCTGAAGCGGTGAAGACAAAGTCTAAAAACGTCCTCCTTCACGCCTTGCGTGGCTGAGGGGGATGTCACAGCACTTAGCTGACTGTCTTTCCAATTTTGGGGGGGGTCTGATGAGGGCAGAAGTCAAGTTCAGCTGTTCTGATTGTATTGCCACTACGGAAATTCACAGTTAGATTTTGTTTTGTTTTTTTTGTTTTTTTTCTCTTTTAGCTCAGTTGTTAACTGTCACTGCTATGATAATTGTTCCCTGTTCTACTATGGGCTGTTCTTGACAGTTATTCGGTCTTTACAGGTCAGAGTGACTCATGCTTGCAAGTAAGAGGAACATTATATTGTGTGCGATGGTGAATGGGGAAAGCTGCCTTTTAAAATCACACTCTCCCGTGTGTGTGTGCGCGCGCGTGTGTGTGTGTTCTCTAAATTTTAAAATCATGTTATGCCAACTTCAGTTGTGTGGTGTATTGTAAGTTACAGAGTAACGGAATGTGTTAATACCTTACACTGCCCGGTCGTCTCATTTCAATATTTGTTTATTAATTTAATTAGTTCCTCTCCTATCTTTGTCTACTTTAAATCCCAGAAGCAGGGTACTTTATGATAGTTGTCTTTGTATATAGGAATGCTGCAGTGTTTCCCTGTTATGTGGAATTACCTTTAACAAACTCTCTCTTCTGCCTATTCACTCAAACACTAAAATCTCTCCCTGCATATAACTGTTTGCCTACTGGCTTTCTAAAAACCTCCATAAGCCTGCTTGATTCACTTTACTTTGAATACTTTGGTTACTGACACTTCTTTCTGATCTTTCACACTAATAAAATGGCCTATTAATTCAGTCCAATCTGAGTTAATCCTCCCTGTTTGGTACCATTGCATAATCCCGAGACTCCAGATTTTGTATGTTTCATTGCAACCACTAGCTAGAAACGTGTCTAAGCAATGTTGTAGTAATAATATATATTTGAATTTTTGCTTTCAGAATGATGCTTTAGCTTCACAAAGTTACCTTCTTAATACAGAAGTAAAAGAAGGCGTTTTGCTGGTTTTTGTTAAATTTACACTATTTTCAATTTGATTGTCCTATCCAATTTATCTAGCTTTGGTTTTAGATTAAAAAATTAAAACCACTAAGCAATCTGATATGAAATCTAATTAGTCATTGACTTAATATTTGGCTATCTGATACTATTTCTCTCTCTGTCGAATTCTGTTAATAATACTTAGCTACCGAGGAATTAAGCAAACATAATTAAGTTTAATGCCTCTCCATTTTTCAGTTTTATGTTTAATTTTATAACACTAGTCCATTCTATATCGTTAACCAAATTTCTATTGTTTTAGATTAGTTAAGAGGTCATTTTAACAATCACTACATGTTTATCAGCCACTTTATTTACTTTCTTTTAAAATTGGGTGAATCTCATTCACATTATTCTTGTTGATTCAGTTGCTTATTGGTTCCTTCTCTTATTTTTGCTTACTTAAATAAATCTTTATTTAAAGTTGATTTCAGTTGTTTGTTTTGGGACAACCCTTAGTGTATAAAAAAAGAAGAATCCTTGGTAAAATGTATGTGGCTGTTCCCCAGGACAATCTGATTAATAACCATAATAAATAAATCCAGTGGTTGATCTGATTTTCCTGAACTAGACATGGGAGAAGCAAGCCATTTATGATTATATTAATTGTTCTGGCCAATTATGAATGTTGATTATTTGGTTCTTTTGGGGTAATTTTACTTTGAAAATTGCCTGTCATCCAACTTCTTGAGCTTACCCTCTGCCTCCCTGCTTTGGAACCGTTTTTCTGGACACGTGGGCAGGAGAAAGGGGTGATCCTCAGTAGCTGAAGAATTGTTTGGCGTTCTCATTTGGAAGACTGAAGGGACGGAGGCGACAAAGCTGGAGATGCCTGAGTACGTCTTGTGAAAAGTGCGTGGTAGATCTTGCACAACATCTGTGAGAGCAGGTGGCTGAGAAAGAGGAGGGGGAGGGATTTTCCTGGACCTTTTAAAAAGGCAGACAAGGGACCTTCACCCAAGAGATCAGGGACATGGGGTCAGGGATGTGACGGGCTCTGACTTTGATGTCAGAGAATTGTCAGAGCAAATGCAGGTCCCGTAGCTAAGGAAAAGATTGCAGTGAGTCTGTCAAGATTTTATTAATTATTGATTTTGTTCAGGGAGCTATGCCACCCTGATGTTTTTCAGCTGAGTTGTACATGATAAAAAAAGGGCCCATTTAAAAGATCCATTAAAAAAGATCACACACTCCACATTTCACACCCAGTGAGTGCTCACAAAGGCTGCGTCTAGACTGCTTTCCTCTTCCGAAACGAGGAAAAAGGAAACGCTGATTAGCATGTTCGCACGCTTCATTTGCATCTCCTCTTCCGATCGCTTTTTCAAAAGAACCCTTCTTCCTCAAAAAAAGAGGTTTACAGCGTTCTTTCGAAAAAGGGGTTTTTTCGAAAGAACCGCGTGTAGACTGTTTTTTCCCCAAAAAAAAACCCTCGTTCAAAAAAGCGATTGGAAGAGGATATGCAAATGCAGCGTGTGACCATGCAAATCAGTGCTTCATTTGCATTTCTTCTTTCAGAAGAGGAAAGCAGTCTAGAGCAGTGTTTTTCAACCAGTGGTAGGAGTACCCTTAGGGCTCCTCAAGAGAAGTCTGGGGGGTACGTTAACAAAACTGAAATTTGAAGAAAACTGAATTTTTGCTTTAAGTTTTACAGCGCTTTGTGTACTTTTTAACACCCCAAAATTTCATCGCCTGCCCAGCTATGGTTAAGTTGTTTAAACAAATGTGTTGCAATGGTAGAAAAAAAATTGTGTGTCTGAAAACTGTAGGTAGTGGGGGGACTTTTTTTTAAAGGAGGTATTTCATTAAAAGTTGAGGAACACTGATGTAGATGCTACCAAAAGAGCCAGGTTGCAGGAGGGACATGCACAGACACTGCAGACCCCCCGCTTGCTCCCCCAGATCCGCCCACTGCCGCCCCTCCCCTGGTGCGCGCGGCGCCTTTCAGCGGACGCAGCCTGGGCAGCAGGCTCGCACGTGCAGCCTCGGCAGCGCTACTGCGCATGCTCCTGGCGACCTGGTCAGGCCCGTCCCAGTGGGCAGAGCCTCGAGGGGCGTCCCTCGCCCGGGCTGCAGCCGCGCTCGCTGCGCAGGCGCCGTACGCAGCAGCTTGGCCGGGCGCCGCTGCTTTAGCCAAGGTGAGGCGGCAGGGGAGCAGGTCGGCGCGCGCACTCCGCGGGAGCCGTTGTGGCCATTGCTGCCACCTGGGGCGGAGGCAGGTGACATCACAGGCGAGGGGGCGGGGTGGGTAGATCGCAGGCTGCCAGTGGGGGGCGGGCTGCTCCTTGTCACACCCAGAAGGGGAGGGGCCTGCCATCGTGCAAGGCACTCTAGCCGTGTGACCACATGCATGCTTTCACCAGTGACACGACTGTGCTGTGGGGCCAGACTCTGCAGCCTGTGCGCTTCTGCCCCCCCCCCCGTGCGACCCCAGCGTCCCCCAGGGGTGCCCCTGCTGCATGGGGGGAGGGGAGCAGGATACGGCACTAGTAGGGAGCCGGTGTAAAGCCAGCTCCTCGCCTGCACCGGCTCCCTCTCTTCCCCCTCCCCCCACCTTGCTGCCTCGGCTACAGAGGCAGCAAAGGGAGGGAGCGGTGCATGTGGTTGATAAGAACAGTAGATGCACTCAGGCTGCTCAGTGCGTCGTGTGGTGCGCTGCCGGTGTGCACCCCCCAAATGGCAAAGCCCCGCCCGTGTGTGTCAGCAGGGACAGCGTCTGGGCAGAACGGGGGCGTGAGAAGGATTAAAGCCCCTTCTGACATGTCTCCAATGGCCCTTCTCCCCCGACAGGCTGCAGGACACCCATGTCTGTCTCCAGCTCAGCCCTGGGCCTGCAGAGCCAGGGACAGGAAATGGCCATGGCGGGGCCGGTGACCTTCGAGGAGGTGGCTGTGTATTTCTCTGAGGAGGAATGGGCTCTGCTGGACCCGGGCCAGAGAGCCCTCTACTGGGACGTGATGCAGGAGAATTACGAGGCTGTGAGCTGGCTGGGTAGGGATTCCTGTCCCCTGGGGTATCAGAAGCTGGGAGGGCTCTGGAGCACCTGGGTTGGGTTTGGTTCAGGGTCCCTCATTACCCTCTACCCCACCAATGTCAGGAGTGTCAGCCCCAAAATCCTGGCTCCTGCGTGAGAGACTGTTCCCTCCACGCCCCCTCCCAGGGGACACAGGGTCAGGGACATACCAATGGTGCTGCTCTTTCCACAGCCAAGGTCTCAATGTGCTTCCCCACCATCTTGCCCATGTTGTGCCTTGGTCGGAGGTTTCAGTGGAAGGGCCCAGGCAGGAACGGCAGGTACCGTTGGTCTGGATCTGGCTGCTATTAGTATCTGCAGGGTCCCCCTTGTGCCAGTGGGCTATGCCTCTGGAAGGAAAGCATGTCCTTTCCCACAAGTGAGAGGGGCTGGTTGCTGGGGCTGAAGAAGCGTTGATAAAGGAGTTCACATCATGTGAACACTCAGTAGTAGAGATACATGAGCTGAGCAATTCTTGCATTTCAGGCACTGCACTTGTCAAGAGACTTGCGGTCTATTCCTTGCCATGACACAGACATGGTGTGTGACCCTGGGCTTGTTTCTATGCCCTAATCCCCTGTCTCTGCACTGGGGATGTGAAGAGGCGAGTATTTAACTTTTTAATAATTAGTCGATAAAGACAGTTAACTCCTGCTGTGGTACTACAGTTTAAATGTAGTTTGAAAGTTAACTCCCGCTGTGGCAGCAGGACCCCCTGAGTACAGGGACTGCTACTCCTGCATGAGGAGTAACAGTTAATTCGAGAGAAGAGTTTTGGATCGGACTACCGCGTCGACACACGGCTAGTTAATTCGGGCTACCAGCATTTTTAAATGGTGACCAGCTGCAAATATGCTAATCAAGCGCAGGATATTCAAATCCCGTGCTTCATTAGCAACTTCGGTATGCTTCATTTGCCTCCCTAGTCCAAACTAGGGGGCAAGTGTAGACATAGCCTAAGGCTGTGTCTACACTGGCCACTTATTCCGGAAAATCAGCCGCTTTTCCGGAATAACTTGCCAGCTGTCTACACTGGCCCCTTGAATTTCCGGAAAAGCACTGACGATCTAATGTAAAATCGTCCGTGTTTTTCCGGAAAAACTATGCTGCTCCCGTTTGGGCAAAAGTCCTTTTCCGGAAAACTGTTCCGGAAAAGGGCCAGTGTAGACAGCACAGATTTCTTTTCCGCAAAAAAGCCCCGATGGCGAAAATGAGATGGGGGCTTTTTTGCAGAAAAGCGCGTCTACATTGGCACGGACGCTTTTCCAGAAAAAGTGCTTTTCCGGAAAAGCGTCCTGCCAATCTAGACGGGCTTTTTCCAAAACCCCAGCTCCTCCCAGCCAGCTGCTTGCTCCCCCAGCCCCGCCCTTTGCTGCCCCTCCCCCGGGGAGAAGCAGCTGGGAGGAGGGGGGGGGGTAAACGTTCTGTGCTGGCAGAACGCAGGGCGGCGGCGTCACCGGCGCTCCTGCGCATGCGCACTCCGGGTTACGCCGGCCACGGCGCTAGAGGCATGAGAGGAAGGAGACGGCGACTGCCACTGCGCGTGCGCCGAGCCGCGAGCGGCGCCCCGGCCGCAGTGCGCATGCGCCCCGAGGCGCGCGTTCCCGAACGAGCCGCTGGTCGCTGCCCGCGGCTGGGGGGCGGGGCAGGAGGGGGCGGCGGAGCTGAGGTGAGGGCGGGGGCCGCTGTGGGTCTCTGGGGGGGGGGAAGCGGAAGCCTATCGCGCCGCGCTCTGCCTATCACCAGCGTCTCGTTGCCTGCGATGCGCATGCGCCGCTCGTGTCGCCGGGCTGCGCATGCGCCGCTGGTAGCTCCGGGCTGTCCGGGGTGCGCATGCGCCGCTCGTGTCGCCGGGCTGTTCGGGAGTGCACATGCGCCGCTCGTGCTAGCTCCGCGCTGTCCGGGGTGCGCATGCGCCGTTTGTGTCGCCGGGCTGTCCGGGGTGCGCATGCGCCGCTCGTGTCGCCGGGCTGTGCGGGGTGCGCATGCGCCGCTGGTAGCGCCGGGCTCTCCGGGGTGCGCATGCGCCGTTCGTGTCGCCGGGCTGTCGGCAGTGCGCATGCGCCCCGAGGCACGCTCACTGAGGGAGCTGGTGGTGTCGTTGCTGGCGGCGAGGCTGGTGACGTCACAGCCCAGAAGCGGGCGGGGCAGGGCGTGTGAGACCCGGACCGGTGACGTCACAGGTGGGAGGGGAGGGGCGGATCCACGTGTCCCAGGGCCCCCCCCCATGCGACATTCAGGGGGCGGGGCCTGCGAGAGCGACGTCACCGTCGTGCAAGGCACGAGCCGTGCGACCCCCGTGCACGCTCACTCGTGACAGGACTGTGCACTGCCCCCCCCCCAGACCCCTGCGGCCCCTTTAGCACGGGGAGCCGGTGGGCACCGGAGCCCCCCCCCCCGCACCCAGAGACCCCAAGGGGGGGCGAGGAGTCGATACGATTAACGGATAAGCCCGGGCTCCTCGGCTCGCCGTGTCGTGCATCGCACGTTGGCCGCCCTAGTCTGAGATGGAGCTTGGGCACAGCTCGAGGGAGGGGATGTGGGGTCTTGGCGGGAGTTTGGGTGCGGGCGGGGTTGTGAGCTGGAGCAGTGACTGAGGTGCCGAAGGGGGTGCAAGTTGCAGGCGTGTGTATGGGGATGGGTGCAAGAGAGGATTTTGACCTGCGGGAGGGGTGAAGACTGTCTTTGGGTCACAACACTGTGGTGGGGGTGGGCCGGATCTGGTCATGTGGGGGGCCTGCATCTATCGCATGGGCCATGTTATGTTCCACTAGATCAGGACTACTCACCTTTGGACGCCCTGGGGGCCACAAGCTTTGCGGACGGGAAGTTTCAAGAGGGAGTCTAGAAGGGGAGTTGGAAGGGGGCTGGATACACTTGCCTTTGTTTAAAACTTTTAAACTAAACTAATACCAAAACTAGCTAGCTTAAAATAAATACCCTATCAATAATCTAAGTAGCTGTAGGAAAGAATGCAGGCAGAAGCCCAGCAGCAGGGTGGGGGCTGCCCTGTTTATTGCACCCAATGTAGCATGTCTGATTAGCTGCCCTGAGGGCAGGTGGCGTATGTGTGCATTCGGTGCAAGGAGCTCCTGGCCCTCAGAGATCGCATATGGGCTTTGGAGGCCAGGTGGCTGAATTGGAGGAATTAAGGGAGGCCAACAGGTACGTAGATGAGGCTTTCCGAGACACTGTAGAACTGTGCCACCTCTGGTCAGATAGCCCCTGTGCTGTTAAGGAGCATGAAAGGCTCAGGGAAGGACAACAGCCAACAGCAGCAGAGGTCCCATAGTTGGGACCCTCCTTCCAGAGGCTGCTATGGTCTCTTCTCACACTGAGGATACATCTCCGGGGGAGTGAACTCCAGTCGTTAGGAAAAGGCAGGTGTTAGTAATGGGGGATTCGATCATTAAAAACATAGATAACTGGGTTTGTGATGACTGGGAGAACTGTATAGTGATTTGCTTGCCTGGTGCAAACGTGGATCTCTCGAGACATCTAGATGGACTTATGTGTAGTGCTGGGGAGGAGCCAGTGGTTATGGTACATGTAGGTACCAATGACATGGGGAAAGGTAGAAGAGAGGTTCTGGAGGCCAAATTTAGGCTGCTAGGAAAGAGATTGAAATCCAGGACCTCTATGGTAGCTTTCTCTGAAATGCTTTCAGATTCACTTGCATGGTAGTGTAGGCAGGCAGAGCTTCAGAGTCTCAATGCGTGGAGATGATGGTATAGGGAGGAAGGGCTTAGATTTATTAGGAACTGGGGGAACTTTTGGGTTAGGGGGAGCCTATATAGGGAGGATGGGCTCCACCTAAACCAAAATAAAAACAGACTGCTGGCACTTCACATTCAAAAGGTCATAGAACAGTTTTTAAACTAAGGGCTGGGGGAAAGCCGACAGGTGCAGAGGAGGACATGGATCGGACAGAGACATCTCTTAGGGGAGATTCTATTAATAGAAATGCTTTATGTTCTAGTGTCAGCTGATGGTCAGGGCAGAGTGTGTGTGTGTGCGTGTGTGTGTGTGTGTTACACCCGAGTCTTTAACTGCTGGGACACAAGGCCCCATCTCAGTGGGCAGCCTAGGGAGGCTGACGGGCGCCCCAAGAAGTTTAACGTCCATGTCTTTTACCGCTAGGACCAGGGTCCCGACGCGGAGGGCAGCCAACAGGCTGACAGACGCCCCAGAGTTTATAGGAAGAGCTTATTACATCTCAGATTTTAACTGCTAGGATACAGGATCCCTCCGCAGTGGGCAGTCTAGGGAAGACTGAGAGATGCCCCAATGGATCTGTCCTCTGGAAGTGACACGATCCAAAACGCCCAAGCTCTTCCTATACCTGTCCCTTATGACCAGCTGAAGTTCTTTTAAACTGTGCTT
Source organism: Pelodiscus sinensis (assembly GCF_049634645.1). Classification (NCBI taxonomy): domain Eukaryota; kingdom Metazoa; phylum Chordata; order Testudines; family Trionychidae; genus Pelodiscus; species Pelodiscus sinensis. Next base: position 915,554 of record NC_134742.1, read on the forward strand.
GGTTCTGTTACAGCAACTGAAGGAGTCAGGTTACAGCTTAAACAGTTACAGGTTTATTAAAGAAGCTTATAAATCATATGGTTACAATGGCTATTGCTCTATTTCTTAACTGCTAGCAAATATAGATCTTAAAAATGGTTACAAAGAAAATAAAGATAGAAAATAGAAATAATGGTACCAAGTGACAGCTTAATCTTTAAAGAGCTCTAAGTCTATGTGTACACTTAAGACAAAGGACCACATCCAGGTACAATTTTTACCCCCTTCTGTGCCTCTCGACTCCAGGGGGTCAAGCCAGGGCCGGTCCCTCAATTCCTAGGAAAGACGAATACGCGGTGGGTGTCCCCGTGAAACCTCAGGAGGTCAAACACCTAACCTGATCAGCAGATAGATGGTAGATTGACGCTCAGAGTGAGTGTGCTGCTGGACCCATCTTGATACCCATAGGGGCCCGTATCCTCTTTCTTATCTAAGATGCCAAATTGTGTTGGTCCGTTTTTGTGGCGCCAGTTCTTACAAGCAAATTTCAACTTAATTTACACTTGCAAGAGAGAGAACTAAATTGTGAGAACTGGACATTTTTTTACTGGGCGGGTGATTCCTCCCCTTGCGGACAGCTGTGTGTTCATATCAATAATATCAATATGGGTTTGAGTCAAGCGCACTCCTCGGCAGCCTCTTGGTCAGCAATTGGCATATCTCTGTCTACAGCCATTCAGGGGCACAGCAGCCTGCATATCCAGGCCTTCTGTTCAAGGCTTACTGCTCTGTGTGCCCTGCATGCTTCAGGCAAGCAAAAATGGATGTTACAGGGGGGTTCCTATCTGGCTACATCTAGTCAGGAGAAGAGGATGGAAGTGGGGGTCGGATCAGATGAGACACAATCAAATGAAAAAGAGTCTAATACTGAGGTGGGCAATAATTTTTGAAGTGCCCCCGGGGCCACCCCGGCAAACCCTCGGGGCTGCTGCATGCACAGCACACCTGCCTCTCCAGTGCCTTCAGCAGCTTAAGAACTTAACCCACGGACAAGGCACATGGGCTTTCAAGCAAATACTGGAAGGGACAGGGACAGGTTGCTTCTGGGCTACCCCACCCGCAGACCATCATTGGTCTGGGGATGGGGGAGCCCCTTTGCCCCCCCTTCCCATGAGGCACCCATACTCCGGGCAGGGCGGGAAGAGGCTTCCCATGCTCCTCCACCCCCAGGCCAATCAGTGCCTGCACGAAGTGAGTAACTTCCTTTTCTTCTTCAGGTGATGTCCCCGTGGGTGCTCCGCTGGTGGTGACTACAAAGCAGTACCCGCTATGGATGGTGAGAATCGAAGTTACTGCCAAATGGTGGAGGATAAGACTGCTGTAGCCTCCGCTGTATCGCCTGCTGGTTGCAGCCTGATGGCATAATGCCTGGCGAAGGTCTGTTCAGATGCCCATTGGCTGCCTGAGAGGTGTCGCTGAAAGGGACACTGCTGAGGAAAGCAGTAGTTGTTGCCGTTGGGACCGCTTCATAAGCAACAGCTCCGCTTCTCCTCAGCAGAAGGCCTCTCTGATTGGCCTAGGGGCAGGGAGAGCGCCCGAAGCCGCCTCCCACACTACCCCTGCCCTGCGAGGAGCACATGGCACTTCAAAGTGGTACACGCTCCTCGCAGGGGGGGAGGAGACATCGCGCGCTCCCCTGCCCCCAAACCTTGATTGGCCTGGGGGCGAGGGAGCTGAATGAAGCTTCCTTCGCCCTGCGTGAGCGTACGGCACATGAAATAGTGATTCTCTCCTGATCCTGTGACTCTCTGCATTTTAGGATCCCATCCTGTAAACATTCAGCAGGTATGTTTAACTTTAAATATCTGAATGGTGCCCTTGACTTCACCTAACCTCTTTTATGGGGAGGGTATTTAAAGTCTGTGTCGATTTAGTCCTGAAGAGAGAGCCTAGGTCTGTGCTACAAATCATGGAGGGAGACTAGGGACCTTAAATACAGGAGCCTAAATTTAGACATCTACATCCATGTTCAGGCAGGGGAACATGCAGCTTGTGGATCAGAACCACTGGGTGCTCAGAACCGAATCCCATTGTTGCCAGTGAAGTGATGTGGAACTCGAGCCGGGTATTGAGAGAGAGGAATATGATTTTGGATCTAACCTGTGTGTGCTGTTTGTGGAATATCTGGACTCAAGCATTTGCCCAAAATGGCCAAGTCCAGCCTGTGTGTCAACAGGGACAGCGTCTGGGGAGAACGGGGGCATGGGAAGGATTAAAGCCCCTTCTGAAATGTCTCCAATGGCCCTTCTCCCCCAACAGGCTGTAGAACACCCATGTCTGTCTCCAGCTCAGCCCACGGCCTGCAGAGCCAGGGACAGGAAATGGCCGCGGCGGGGCCGGTGACCTTCGAGGAGGTGGCTGTGTATTTCTCTGAGGAGGAATGGGCTCTGCTGGACCCGGGCCAGAGAGCCCTCTACTGGGACGTGATGCAGGAGAATTACGAGGCTGTGAGCTGGCTGGGTAAGGATTCCTGTCCCCTGGGGTATCAGAAGCTGGGTTGGATTTCGTTCAGGGTCCCTCATGGCCCCCTACTTCCCAATGTCAGGAGTATCGCCTCCAATAATCATAGACTGCTGGAACTCTAGAAATGAAAGGAACCTTGAGAGGTCATTGATCCCAGTCCTCTGCCCTTCCGGCAGGACCAAGCATTGTCTAGACCAGGGCTACTCGACTTTGGAAGCCCTGGGGGCCACAGTGATACTCACAGCACATGCTGAGGGCCACAACTTAAGTGTGGTTGCATGTACATACAAATAGCGTTTCACAGTGACGGGCGTGAATACAAAGATTAAGGCAAGAGTACACAACACGGAGGCCCCACTTAAGTCAGTTCTGCTGATATTAATGAAATGCAATATTTACCCGATTGCCACCTGTATGACAGCACTTTTAATGAGCAATGACAGTCCAGGAATTTAACTACTAAAACACGTCTCAACAGAAGACCATTCTATTGCCTCCTTTTTTGTTTTGGCTCCCACCCGCAGGCCGCAAACAAACGAGCCGCAGGCCACGTGTTGAGTAGTCTTGGTCTAGACCATCCCTGACAGGTGTCTGTCCAACCTGCTCCTAAATATCTCCAGTGATGGAGATTCCACATCCCACCAGGCAATTCATTCCAGTGTTTCACCACCCTGACTGGAAGTTTTTCCTAATATCCAACCTCAACCTCCCATGCTGCAGTTTAAGCCCATTGCTTCTTGTCCTGTCCTCAGAGGCCGAGGAGAACAGTTTTTCTCCCTCTTCCTTGTGATACCCATTTAGATACTTGAAAACCGCTCTCAAGTCCCCTCTCAGTCTTCTCTCTTCTAAACTAAACAAGCCCAATTCTTTCAGTCTTCTGGCTCCTTTGTAAGAGACTATCTCCCTTCCCCCCCCCCCCCCCCCCATGTCCCCTCCCAGGGGATGCAGGGACAGGGACATACCAATGTTCCTGCGCTTCCCACAGCCAAGGCCTCAAGGCACTTCCCCACCATCTTGCCCATGTTGTGCCTTGGGCGGAGGTGTCAGTGGAAGGGCCCAGGCAGGAAGGGCTGGTATCAATTTTCTGGGTCTGGGTCCAGGTCCGGCTGCTGTTAGTGCTTGAAGGGTCCCCCTTGTGCCAGTGGGCTGAGTCCTGCAAGGAGGGCGCTGTTCCTAGAGCCCTTCCCTGCCAGTGAGACGGGCTGGTTGCTGAGGCTGCGGGAAGCTCAATGGGCCAGTTCACGCTCTGTAACTGCTCTCTGGTGGTAGCGCTCCTACTTGCTGTTGAGACACTGGCAGTAAATCCTAGCACTGACACAGACTTCCTGTGTGACCATGGGCAAGTCACTTAGACTCTCCGTGCTCCAGTCACCTGTCTCTGCACTGGGGATGTTAAAAGGGAGATATGTAACTATCCGTGGAGTCAATGGAATTTTTATGGACTACTCGATTAGTTGCTAAGGAAGAGCTGATTGGTCAGGCAGCTGAGACCCCACCCCTGCAATGTTTGCAGCTAACCTAGGTGGCTGCAGACGGGCTGTTCTGTGAGATAAGATTTGATGCTGCAGACTCCTCTGCCCTGTCCCCCTCACCGCATGAGGCAGCAGCTTGATGGGGAGAGAGATGGCTCTCCCCCACTCCAGCTCCTGCTCCTCTTCCTTGCTGCTTCTGATAGAGGCAGCAAGGAGAGGGGGAGAATTGTGGGTAGTCGACTTAACTAACTGATAAGCCTACTCACTCACATCCCTGCTCTCCACTGGGTACTGTGGTGTGTGCCTGCTTCACAGCGCTGGGCAAGGGTAAATACACGAAATAGGGGAGATGCTCAGCCCCATGTAAGGGCCCTGATAGCACAGTGGGGTCCTGACTGACACCAGAGATCCCAGAGGCTGCTGCAACTGATGATCTTTGCATCCCGTAGCGGCTGCAGTGCTTTACGAATTGCTGCCAGTGCCACAGAGCGTCCTTATGGCTGCTCAGGGTGGCTCTTTCTGGAGCTCTGATACCAGCTGTGCTGGCTGAGCGTGTGGCTTGTCCATGCAGCACAGCTCAGGGCAGTGGCTCAAGAAATACCCAGGTGCTGTCTCTTGCAAGAGACTTAAAGTTGTCCTGCTCTGTTCATGAGCCTGTTGCCTCCTCCTCCGAGATGCAAACACGTGAACGGCAGCTTCTGTGCAGCCAAGGGCGGGGGGGCAGCAAATGGGTGGCCAGGCCGGCCAGAAGAGGAAAGTGGGGAAACCGCACAGGGAGGCTGCTGCTGGTGGAGTAGAACCGAGGCTGCAGAGGGGAAACTCAGCAGCAGCAACAGCCACATGCACCGGAGAAGCAGCCCAGCCCGACGTGCCCTGGCCGGCCGCAGGAGCAGCAGCTGTTGTGGGCAGCCGGTAGACCCACCCAGGCACAGGTAGTCAGGCGCCTGCAGCGTAGGCAGGGCCTGGAGCAGCAAGCCAAGGATTCACTTTGCTGCTCAGACACCTTCCTCTGCTGCTTCCTGGCACTAGTTGAGCCCCGCAGCCAGGAGCGGTGTGGGCAGAGCCCTTGGGGAGCCAGAGCGCTGCTGGGGCCTTTCTCTCCACGTCCCAGTGACCTGCCATGTGGGAGGGGCCCGGGGCCTCGGTGTCAGCCCTGGCTGGAGCTCTCCTGAGCAGTGTGAACCTGTCCTGCCTTGCGAGGGGGGATGGGCCGGGCCGTGAGGGAGACCGAGTTGTACCTTCTGCCAGCAGTTCCCAACTCTTTTATGCCACGCACCAGCAAACACTTCCACAAAGCTGTGGCAGACCGTTAGCATTTTATTTGCGTGTTTTCCTATTCATTATGCATTTAGCATATTTACATATTCATTAAAAAAATATTACCACACCGTTATTGCAGATATAAAAAACTCTAACAAATTCACAGATAGAATTCCTCTGGCTGCTGGGTGGGGCCTCCCGTTCCCGTTGGCCACTAGTGTCTGGGGAGGGAGGGGAACGCACAGAGGCAGGGTGTACGTTGGGCACCCTTTGTAGCAACTTATGTTTTGTCAGGGGCATAGGAGCTGGTGCTACCAAGAGCTACCTCCGGTCACCTCTGCTCTCCTCCCTCCCACCATCCCGCCACTCTATGGAGTGGGAGAGCTGCCATTGTATCTTCATCCCTATTTCTGTACAACCCCTGCCCTTGTGTCTCCCTCTCTTCCCCAGCCAGGCTCCTCTTGCTCCCACAGTCTCCCCCCCCCCCCGCATTCCCCCTTTCTCTCTCTGTGACTCCCCTCAGAGTGTCCCTCTATGGCTCCCACCCGTCCTATAAGTCTCTTCTGAATCCTCCCAACCTCCCTTCAGCGCCTCCTGCATCTCACTCCTGTCCCCCCTCCTCCCCCTCTTCAGCCCCCTCTGGGGTTGGCTCCCCCCACACATGCTGCACACTGGGCATGGGTCACAGCCACCTCCTCTGGGAGCAGCCTGGGGCCAAATCCTCCCTCTACAGCCTGGGGGTTCTGGGTCCCTGCTCATGGGGAGAGGAGGTGTCTTCTACCTGTCTTGGGGTAGGGGCTGGCCAGACTGGAGCACTGCCCTGGGACAGGCTCCTGTGGAGCAACAGGACTGGCTCTGCTGGAAAGTCTGTGTCCCGTCTGCAGCAGGAAGACCAGCAGCGCCCACCCTTCCCTCTCCCTGCCAGGGCTCAGATTTCTGGCCCAGAGCCTGGCCCCAAAATGCCCCAAGCAGCATCTGCGAGTCATCCCCTGCTGCGTGGGCAAAGCCCAGCGATCGCTTCCTCCTTGCCTGCAGCTGCCACTGGGTGCTAACGTGACACCCACTGTGAGGCAGCAACTTCCCAGCCCCAACTCCGAAAGCCCCTGCGCCCTACTGCTGGGTCCTAGCGTGACACGTGCCCCTGGGCTTGGGCAGTGTGCAGCCAGCGGTTTGCAGCATGACACTGGCTGCAGCCCGACACTGGCTGCAGCCCGGTGGCTGGGAACCCCTGTGCTAGAGAGTACAGCAGAGAGCTCAGCTCCCCTGGGGGATACGCTGGGCCATTCCTGAGGTGGGGGGGGATGGACCTTTAATGCAGATGAGTGTGAGATGGGATCTTGGGTTGCAAGGGGGGGAGGAGCCTCTCTGGGTGGGCGACTCGGATCCAGGCTCTGGAAGCAGTAATGGCACAGACTTTAATGAACAAGATCAGCACTGGGTTCATTGCTCCCCGGGCAGGATTTCCAGTCTCCAAAGCTCTTGCGATCTCCTGGGTGGAGCGAGGGGAGGAGCTGCGGATCCCGGATCTCCAGGGCTCTGAGGAAGGGGGGATTATCAGCGACACCCGCACAGGTGAGCAATTGGCTAAACTGACTCAGAAACCAATTTCTGTGTCCTCATAGCAGGTGTCACTTCTGCATTTTCATCAAGTCTGACTGACACGTCAGCCTGTGATCCACTCCAGTTCTAAGGGTGGGGGGGGGTGGGGAAGGCTGGGCTCTTCCCTTTGGGAAATGATTGTGAAGAAGGAGGATGAACTCAGCTCATGATTATTCCTCCTTTCCAACCATTCTTTGGGTGTGTTCCTCCTTTTCTGTTCCCCTGTCAGAGTTTTCCTTTCAGCTCAGTTCTGAGAATGACTCCTCTCTGGATTCTCTTTCAGTCCCTGCAGGTGATGGGACACTGAGTGAAAACAATGAGGAGAATCTTCCACAGGAAGGACTGGAGCATGTGACTCCATGTGGGATGTTACTGGGAAGATCTGAAGGACATGTTTTCCAGAGTCCTGAGCAGGGAGAGACCTGGGAGAGTCAGCGTAACCCAGAATGGCATCAGGGAAACCATCCAGAAGAGGGACAGGGTAAATCTAGTCACAGGAGCAGAGGGGAGAAAAGAAACACAGAAATAACTCAACAGAAATTCCCCAATAAAGATGCACCCTGTGCTTATCGTGAGTATGAAACTCTTAGTGAACATGAAGGAATCCACCCAGAAGAGAAGCCCTTCAAATGCTCTGACTGTGGGAAAGGCTTCAAACGGAACTCAGACCTTGTTACCCATAAAAAAATCCACACAGGAGAGAAGCCCTTCATCTGTTCTGACTGTGGGAAAAGCTTCATTCAAAGGTCATACCTCCTTAGACACAGGAGAACGCACACAGGAGAGAAACCCTTCAGTTGCTCTGAGTGTGGGAAAAGTTTCAGTCGGAGCTCACACCTTGTTACCCATATGAGAACGCACACAGGAGAGAAACCTTTCAGCTGCTCTGACTGCAGGAAAACCTTCAGTCAGAGGTCATACCTTCTTAGACACAGGAAAACGCACACAGGCGAGAAACCCTTCAGTTGCTGTGAGTGTGGGAAAACCTTCAGTCGGAGCTCACACCTTGTTACCCATAGGAGAACCCATACAGGGGAGAAACCATTCAGGTGCTCTGACTGTGGAAAAAGCTTCAATCAGAGCTCAGATCTTGTTACCCATAGGAGAACACACACTGGGGAGAAACCATTCAGGTGTTCTGACTGCGGGAAAAGCTTCAGACAGAGTTCTGAGCTTGTAAGACACAGGAGAATCCACACAGGGGAGAAACCCTTCAGCTGCTCTGAATGCGGGAAAAACTTCAAACAGAGTTCAGAGCTTGTTACTCATAGGAGAATCCACACAGGGGAGAGACCTTTCAGCTGCTCTGACTGTGGGAAAAGCTTCAAACAGAGCTCAGAGCTTGTTACCCATAGGAGAACCCACACAGGGGAGAAACCGTTCAGTTGCTCTGAATGTGGGAAGACCTTCAGACAGAGCTCAGAGCTTGTTGCACATAGGAGAACCCACACAGGGGAGAGACCCTTCAGCTGCTCTGACTGTGGGAAAAGCTTCAGTCGGAGGTCAGTCCTTGTTATCCATAAGAGAAGCCACACAGGAGAGAAACCTTTCAGCTGCTGTGACTGTGGGAAAAGCTTTAGTCGGAGGTCAGTACTTGTTATCCATAAGAGAACCCACACAGGAGAGAAACCGTTCAGCTGCTCTGACTGTGGGAAAAGCTATAGTGAGCGCTCAAGTCTTATTGTTCATCAGAGGACCCACACTGGAGAGAAACTTTATAACTGCTCTGAGTGTGGGAAAAGTTTTAATAAGAGGTCAGTGTTGGTTTTGCATGGGAGAATCCACACAGGAGAGAGACCTTTCAACTGCTCTGACTGTGGGAAAAGCTTCAGTAAGCTTTCACATTTTGTTAGACATCAGAGGACCCACACAGGGGAGAAACCCTTCACCTGCTCTGACTGTGGGAAATGCTTCAAACAGAGCTCAGAGCTTGTTGCCCACCAGAGAACCCACACAGGGGAGAGACCCTTCAGCTGCTCTGACTGTGGGAAAAGCTTCAGCCTGCGCACATATCTTGTTAGACATGGGAGAATCCACATAGGCGAGAAATCCTATAACACTGGTCACCACCCAGAGGATTCAGATCTACCAGTAGATCTTGGAGCCTCTAACAGGTGATCCTGACTGGTTTGACCAGGAAGCTATCAAGTGTTGGCCTATACTACTCTTCCATCCACTGTCATGTTGCTCCTTCTCTCTGCCTTGGAGCTGCCTCTCAGGAGCCTCCTGCTTGTTGTGCAGGGTCTGGGAGGGAAAAGAGGTGGGGTGCCTATATCAGGGTGTCCCACCGCCCCCCACTTCTGTACCCTATCTTCACACATTGTGAAGGGGATGGAGGGAGCTTGGCAATGCAAATCTCTGTCACTCCCACAGACTGTGTGTCTGCCATTCTCACATATACACACAGTCCTTCAATCTCAAATCTCGACCCATCACATATGTGGGGAGTTGTTATTTCTGTTACTGCTTGCAAAATGTGTTATTTTTGGTTTTTAACGGGCCGGTGCATTTTATAATTTTCATTTATCTCTTATACTTAAATTTAATTCTTTATGTAGTGAGTTATTAAATGCTTAACCGGGCCTGGGTGGAGTAATTATCCCTGTGGTAATTGCTGTTCCTGGAAGAGGCCTGTAGCTGCCTGCAGCCCCTGAGAAAGGCAGAGTAGGGGGTCTCCACATGTGTCCTTGCCTGCAGATATCACTCCTACCGTTCCCATTGATCAGTAATGGGGAACGGTGGCCAGTAGAAGATGTGGGCTCAGTGCCTATAGATGAGGGGTAGCACAAGGTGCCACTGCTATACATACCAGCTGCTTTCAGGAGTGGTTCAGATCCAGGGGAGGAGTAAGGCTACCTTTACTCCACCACCCCGAAGCAGTCTTAGTTAAATGGTGCCCGGACAGAGCCTTTTTTCTCAACCCCTGTCCCAGCCCTGAACTTCCTCCAACACCCAACCTCCTGCCTCAGGCATGAGTCCCCCTGCACCCAAATTCCTTCCCAGAGCTTTCACCCTGAAACACCTTCTGGACCTTGGTCCCCCTCCCACACTGCAAACCCCTTAGCCCAAGACAAAAGCCTGCACTCCAACCTGCTACCCCAACCTGGGGCAAGTGAGTGAGGATGGGGGAGGAAAGGGGATGGAGTGAGCAGAGTGAGGCCATGGAAATGGGGTGGAGCAGGTGTAGAGCCTCAAAGAAGAGGTGGGAAGCAAGTGGAGCAAGGGTATGTTGCTTTGAGGTAGATCTTATATTGCACTTACATTGAAAAAGATCTTGTGGTTATAAAGGTTGGAGACCACTGTCCTATAACCTGAGTTTCCTTTAAGCTGTGTGTCCCTGTGGTTTTGCTGAAGCCTATTAAAAGCTATAGGAGCACTTACAGGCTTTGGTGGGGAGAGATGCCTCTACCCACTGGTCTCATCCATGTCCCAGACGTACCATGGCCCCAACAGTGGCAGCTCGTCCATAGGTGCGAACTACGCGGTCGCCTAGGGTGCCAAATTGAATGGCCGTTGAGGGGTTTGGAGGTGGGGGCGCCAATTGCACACCGATCACATGTTTCGCCTAGGGCACCAGTTGCCAGCAGCTCATCTAGGGCCACTCTTGGACCCCTCACCCAGATAGCAGCATCTGAGCTAGGGAGAGAGATCTGGTGGTGGTCTTCTTTCCTGGATGTAGCCTTTTAGTGGCTGACACCGAAAACCCCTCCGGCATTGAGGTCATGCTCCCAGCTGGAGCCCTCACCCCTCCACACCTCAAACCTCTGTCAGCCCTGAGCCTCTCACCCCTGAGTCAACCCTTACATCCCTGCTCCCCAACTCTTTGCCCCAGCCCTGAGCCCCCATCCCACAATCCAAACCTCTGAGCCCCACTCCTGCCACAAGAACTTTGTTCTGTGTGCCAATATGCAGATGTCGCACATTCCTCCTGTTACGATGCCCCTAACAAAACTCCTCCTGCCTCTGTGAGGGAAAAAATAGATGGAACACCAGATATAACTGCTCTGAGTGTGAGAAAAGCTTCTGTGAGAGGTCAGACCTTGTTAGACATCAGAGGATCCACACAGGAGAGAAACCGTTCAGCTTCTGTGCCATAGCCAGTAGCACACCTTCCACCCATGAAGGTTGTAAAAACTAATTTCACCAGTTCCAAACAGCTCCTCACAATCCCAAAGGATCTGCCACATGGCCATGTCAATTCATACCTCAGATGCTAGCTGAAAGAGCATGCTGTGCCAATCCTTCAGAAGAAAGAAAGAAAGAAAGAAAGAAAGAAAGAAAGAAAGAAAGAAAGAAAGAAAGAAAGAAAGAAAGAAAATGTTGAGAATATAATTGTTAAAGGAAACAAATTACATACACCTATTGCAATGTTCCTGGTGCAGGCTTGTAGCAGATGGAATAAACTGCTGTTTTAAATATCATCATCTTTGTTAGGATGGGTCATCAGCCCTTTCAAGCTCAAGTCATAGCAAAGATGCTCCTGAAGTGATAAGCTGGAATAAAGACAAAGATGGAGGAACCTCTAGGGCCCATATCATAGGCTTGCCCATGCGGGGGAATTCCAGTGTGCTCACTGTTTGTAAGTACCTCCCAAAATGGAGTTTGTCACATGAGCAAGTCACCTATCCACACATGACCCAGTCCTTTCACACGGGTAGCCCTGTCTTACATGTTGGTCTGAAGTTACACAGCAAAGTCTTCAGCTGTGGATTGGCACCCCTTGAGGTGTATTGTCAGTCAAGTACTGCTATTCATTGGACTAGTGACCCTTTCACAATAGGGGGTGAAACCTGTTGATAATCTCCCAGAAGCAAATGTGAAATTCAAGTACAGAGCCAATACTCATAACTTCCAGTCAAACATGATACTCGTTTATGAGTGCAAAAATTCTTTTAAAGAGAAAAGTGGAATCAATTATCAAATTCATGATCTGTTTTTGTCAGTGTTACGCTCATATGGTTTTAAAAACTGTACGTTTCACTATTCCAGATATTTTAATTTGAAATGCCACGTGGTGGTGTAATTGTCAATATCCTGACCAAAAAAAGGGATTGTGGGGGGTAGAGAAGTTGTCAGAAAGTTTATTGCTGGATGAATTGTGGTATTACTACTGTTCTGTGCCTGTGGAACTGGAATCATTTCAGAGAACACCATCTTTGAAGTCCTGGCTTTCCATCTCTTACCTAGCAACCTAAATTTGCTTCCAGGACTCTCTCCTATCCGTCGCTATGTCATTGGTACCTACATTTACCACGACCACCCGCTCCTTCCCAGCGCTACACATAAGTCTACCAAGACGTCCCAAGAGATCCACAGTCCTCCCACCAGGCAGGCAAGTTACCATTTATTTCTCCTAGTTATCACACGCCCACAGCCAGCTGTCATTTCTCTCTCCTCCAGTTGGACGTTTTTCCCTGAGACTTTTATCCTCCTCAAAAGCACAGAGGTTGTCGGACTGGGGATGGAACTGTTCTACTGTGTCCCAATAAGTCTCATCTGTGCACTTCTCTGCCCACTGTAGCTCCTCCAATTCAGCCACCCTGGTCTCCAAAGCCAGGACATGGTCTCTGTGGACCAGAAGTTCCTTGCACACATACGCCACCTGTCCTTAAGGCAGGGAATTGATCATACATTAGTCCTAAGGGGTGCTCGACTCCCACTCCTCCTTTAGTTCTGCCGCCAGCTCCATCTGTTCACCCAAACCCCCACCCACAATATTTTTCTATGGATATGGCAGCTGCAGGGCACCTTTGGAGCCAGAATCTACGTCATTAAGCAATGGATGCAGAATCAGAGCGCAAAGGTTTGATCCAGAAAATAGATTGAACAATTCCGTAACTTCCTGCTATGCAGGTATGCCCACAAACGCCAAGGCCATGTGTGTCTAGATGTGGATTACAGATCACAAGCATCACCAGCAGTCCTGATTTTGACATGGTTCTGGCAGTCTTTGGCATCTTATGAATGTACGCGCTGCTGAGGAGTGAAATCTAGGAAATAAGGTTAATTTTCCTTACTGGCTCAGAAAAAGGCAAATCAAGGTACCCCAAATGTACCTTTGTGGGGGTAGGAGAAGAGGGTGGCAGCCATGCCTCTCCTATATAATGGTCCTTTGGCTGGGTGAGCGTCCTTACGGTAGGCAGACCTCGAACTAAGGGCCAGATGGACTTCTTCCTACAGAAGAGTGTTGGGAAGAGGGAAAAGCAGAGGCAGTTGGAGCTGGAGAAAGGTGGGAAGCTGGACACTCCAACTACACCGACTAACCCCCCTGCTCCAACTGATGCTCCCCAACTTAAGAAGGCGTTGAAGGTAGGAGATGATGCGGAGGCCGCCTTAGTGAATTGTCTTGGGAACAACACCCCCAAAGACCAGTACATGATGAAGCTGAGACCACAACTCAGTGGCCCCTTAGCAGAAGATGCCTGGGGTGCAATGAATGTGATGGTCTTGCGCTCAGAAATATAGCCCTCCATCTCCCTCTCCTGTTCCCATTTCTTCCCTTCCATCCTGGAGCACACAGCGCTTTCTCTGGTACTCGCTGGGATTCTGTCTCTGAATCTCCCTCACTCTGCTTCATGTCACAGATCAACTGACTCAGGGCCCACCTCTCCGCTGAATTTCTCCCTCCCGCTGCGGGGTCCCAGGGCTTTTTCCTTCTCTGAGTTGTGTCGCTGTCACACGTCTCATTTCAGCTCCCATCGTGGGCCCCAGGCTTCTCACCGAACTCTTGCTTTACTTTCTTTTCACCTTTCCCCATTTCACTTCTTTCTTTGGGTACCAGACTGTCCCTTCCTCCCAGCCAGGGCATTTTCACATCTCTCCCTCCCAGCCCCATTGCTCCCCACAGCAGAGCAGCATCCCTCTCCTGGTGGCCAGTAGTCACTTCCCACTGCCCCTGGGGAGCCCTCTCCCAGGATCCCAGCTGGCCAGGAGCCTCCACTCTCTCCCCAAATCCCAATCCATTCTGTGACCAGACCCCCTCCACTCCACCCAGTGATCTCTAAGGTTTGACAGCCTGGGCACGTCTACACTGGGACGCCATTCTGATATAACTAAAATTGAAGCAACTCCCACAAGAACAAACTTGAAATCGCAATTTCCCTGAGGAAACCAGGAGTGCAGATTTCAAACTCACCAGCCTGGTATTTCAAAATAACAAGGTGGGTGGTGTGGATACCCCGCTCGCTGTGTTGAGATAAGGGGGCTATACCTCGGAGCCCCGCCCCTTGCTGCCCCCCACAGACTCCACCCCTCTCCCAGCCCCGCCCCTTGCTGCCCCCCCACAGACTCCACCCCTCCCCCAGCCCCGCCCCTTGCTGCCCCCCCCACAGACTCCACCCCTCCCCCAGCCCCGCCCCTTGCTGGCCCCCACAGACTCCACCCCTCCCCCAGCCCCGCCCCTTGCTGCCCCCCCCACAGACTCCACCCCTCCCCCAGCCCCGCCCCTTGCTGCCCCCCCACAGACTCCACCCCTCCCCCAGCCCCGCCCCTTGCTGCCCCCCCCACAGACTCCACCCCTCCCCCAGCCCCGCCCCTTGCTGCCCCCCCCACAGACTCCACCCCTCCCCCAGCCCCGCCCCTTGCTGCCCCCCCACAGACTCCACCCCTCCCCCAGCCCCGCCCCTTGCTGCCCCCCCCACAGACTCCACCCCTCCCCCAGCCCCGCCCCTTGCTGCCCCCCCCACAGACTCCACCCCTCCCCCAGCCCCGCCCCTTGCTGCCCCCCCACAGACTCCACCCCTCCCCCAGCCCCGCCCCTTGCTGCCCCCCCCACAGACTCCACCCCTCCCCCAGCCCCGCCCCTTGCTGGCCCCCACAGACTCCATCCCTCCCCCAGCCCCGCCCCTTGCTGCCCCCCCACAGACTCCACCCCTCCCCCAGCCTCGCCCCTTGCTGCCCCCCCCACAGACTCCACCCCTCCCCCAGCCCCGCCCCTTGCTGCCCCCCCACAGACTCCACCCCTCCCCCAGCCCCACCCCTTGCTGCCCCCACCACAGACTCCACCCCTCCCCCAGCCCCGCCCCTTGCTGCCCCCCCCACAGACTCCACCCCTCCCCCAGCCCCGCCCCTTGCTGCCCCCCCCACAGACTCCACCCCTCCCCCAGCTCCGCCCCTTGCTGCCCCCCCACAGACTCCACCCCTCCCTCAGCCCCGCCCCTTGCTGCCCCCCCCACAGACTCCACCCCTCCCCCAGCCCCGCCCCTTGCTGGCCCCCCACAGACTCCACCCCTCCCCCAGCCCCGCCCCTTGCTGCCCCCCCACAGACTCCACCCCTCCCCCAGCCCCGCCCCTTGCTGCCCCCCCACAGACTCCACCCCTCCCCCAGCCCCGCCCCTTGCTGCCCCCCCACAGACTCCACCCCTCCCCCAGCCCCGCCCCTTGCTGCCCCCCCACAGACTCCACCCCTCTCCCAGCCCCGCCCCTTGCTGCCCCCCCCACAGACTCCACCCCTCCCCCAGCCCCGCCCCTTGCTGCCCCCCCACAGACTCCACCCCTCCCCCAGCCCCGCCCCTTGCTGCCCCCCCACAGACTCCACCCCTCCCCCAGCCCCGCCCCTTGCTGCCCCCCCACAGACTCCACCCCTCTCCCAGCCCCGCCCCTTGCTGCCCCCCACAGACTCCACCCCTCCCCCAGCCCCGCCCCTTGCTGCGCCCACTGTTGACCCCGCCCCTCCCCCAGCCCCGCCCCTTGCTGCGCCCATTGTTGACCCCGCCCCTCCCCTTGCTGCGCGCGGCGCCGTTCAGCGCCGGGACGGGGGTGGGTGTTACAGCCTGTGCGGGCAGAGCGCAGGGCAGCAGCTTCAGCGGCGCTACTACGCATGCGCGTGAGCCACGCGGCCCGCCGCAATCACCGCGCACGCGCCGCACCTCCGCGTTCATGACGCCTTAGCCAGAGTGCGCACGCAGCCTGAGGCGCGCGTTCCGGAGCAGCCGTTGGTCGCTCCCTGCGGCGGAAATGAGGTGCGGGCGGGAGTCGCGTGCGCAGGGGGGCGGGGCGGGCGGAAGCCGGGCGGACAGGGTCTCGTTGCCCGCGGTGCGCATGCGCCGCTCGTAGCGCCGGGCTGTCCTGAGTGCGCACGCGCCGCGCGCCGCGACTTCTGAGGGAGCCGTTGGGGTCGTTGCGGGCGGCGGGGCTGCTTCCGGTTCCGCCCAGGGGGGGGGGGGCCGCAGGGGCTGGTGACGTCACACGTCGGTGAGGGTGGGCGCGCTGGCGACGTCACAGCCCGGCAAGCGGGTGGGTGCGCTGGTGACGTCACGGAGCGGTGCCCGGGGCTCGTGACGCCACAGGTGCGGGTGGACGCGTGACCGATGACGTCACCTTTTCGGGGCGTGGCTAGATGACGTCACGCTGGCAAGGCAGTGATTGATGTCATGCGGGCAGGGGCGGCGACTGATGACGTCACGCAGGGCAGGGGCGGGGAGTGATGACGTCACGTGTCTGGGGTTGCCCTGGGGGCGGGGGTGGGGGACAGGATCCAGGTCTGGAGGGGCAGGCAGGCAGGCGTGGGGACGATAAGGAGACGTGGTGGGCTCGTTCCCTGAGAACTAGGGGGCCCCAAATGGCATGAGGGGGCGGCAGGTTTTAAATAAAAGGACGTTTCTTCTGCACTCGGCGCACAGCCAACCTGTGGAACTCCTCGCCGGAGGACGCCCTGAAGGCCAGGTCTTTCCCAGGGTTCAAAAAGAAGCTGTGGAGGTTCGGTCCACCGATGGCTGTTAGCCAGGAGGAGTAGGGATGGCGTCCCTAGCCTCTGTTTCTCTGGAGGTGGGTGACAAGGGAGGGATCACGTGAGGATCCCTCCCTCTGGGGCACGGGTATTGCACAGGCTACTGGGCTTAGATGGACCTTTTGGTCTGACCCAGTGCGGCCATTCTTATGTTCTTATGTCGGGGGAAGCAGGTGGGGGGGGGGTGGCTCCGGGCCACCCTCTGCCTCGATCTTCATGGGGCAGGGGGGGGATCTGCGATAGCAACAACACCATCGTGCAATGCACTAGTCATGCACTCTCACCGCTTACATGACTGTTCCATAGTGTTGGGGCGGGTCCAGCAGCCTGTGTGCTCCCAGGCCCACTCCTCATGAGACCCCTGCATCTCCGAGGTGCTGCCTCTGCAGCCCCCACACAGACCCCGAGTTTTCTTTACCCATCTTGAGATCTGTTTCTTTATCTGGGGACCGTGGCGGCTGCCGTTAGGACAGGATCTCCTTCTCACAGCCTGGTGTGACACTACTTCAAAGTAAGAATAAGAGCCTCCGGAAAAGGGCACTTTTTCCGGAGGATCGGGGCCAGTCTAGACGCTCTTTTCCGGCTTTTTTAAAAGCCGGAAAAAAGCGGCGGACATTTTTATTTAAATGCCGCGGGGGATATTTAAATCCCCCGCGGATTTCCCTACGACGACTGCTGAAATTTACATGCCCCTTCCGGAAAAGGGGCCAGTGTAGACGTAGCCAGGGTGTTTAAAATCTCTGTTGGTTTAGTCCTGATGAGAGGACCTAGGTCTGTGCTACAAATAATGGAAGGACAATAGGGGCCTTTAAATACAGGAGCTTAAATTTAGACACCTACAAATCAGGTGTTACTTTGAGAACACCAAGAGATGGAGAATCCACCACTTCTTCAATCATTTGTTTCAGTAGCTAATCATCTTCCCTATCATGCACTGACATGCAGCTTGTGGATCAGAACCACTGGGTGCTCAGAACCGAATCCCATTGTGGCAGGTGCAGTGATGTTGAACTCGAACCAGGTATTGAGAGAAATGACTATGGTTTTGGGATCTAACTTGTGTGTGCTGTTTGTGGAATATCTAGACTCCAGCTTTTGCCCAAAACGGCTGAGTCTAGCCTGTGTGTCTGCAGGACAGAGTCTGGGCAGAACGGGACTGTGGGAAGGCTTAAAGCCCCTTCTGAAATGTCTCCATTTGCTCTTCTCCCCCAACAGGCAGCAGGACACCCATGTTTGTCTCTAGCTCAGCCCTGGGCCTGCAGAGCCAGGGACAGGAAATGGCCACGGCGGGGCCGGTGACCTTCGAGGAGGTGGCTGTGTATTTCTCTGAGGAGGAATGGGCTCTGCTGGACCTGGGCCAGAGAGCCCTCTACTGGGACGTGATGCAGGAGAATTACGAGGCTGTGCGCTGGCTGGGTAAGGATTCCTGTCCCCTCGGGTATCAGAAGTTGGGTAGGGTTTGGTTCAAGGTCCTTCATTGCTCCCTGCCCCACAACTTCAGGAGAATCAGCACCAATAATCCTAGCTCCTGTGTGAGTGACTGGTTCCCGCCCCCCATGCCTCATCCCTGGGGACACAGTGTCAGGGTATAACATTGGTGCTGCTCTTTCCATAGCCAAGGTCTCAATGTGCTTCCCCACCATCTTGACCATGTTGTGCCTGGGCCGGAGGTGTCAGTGGAAGGGCCCAGGCAGAAACGGCAGGTACCAGAGTTGTGGGGCTGGATGGCTGCTGTTAGTACCTCTGGAAGGAAGGAGTGGTTCCCAGAGTTCTTCCCTGCCTGTGGCTGATCTCTGTGACATGCTATCTCCTGGGTGAATGTCTGCCTTCGTGCCCTGCCATGGGTGTCCTTTGTGACCTTGGTCAACTCACTTAGACTGTCTGCGTCCGGTCCCCTGTCTCTGCAATAGCTATTATAGGTGTCCCTGCATCACAGGGCTGGAGAAGGATAAATATATTAAATAGGGGAGATGCTCAGCCCCATCTAAGCGCCCCGATAGCACAGTGGGGTCCTGATTGACACCAGGGATCCCAGGAGCTGCTGTGACTGATAATCTTGGCTTCCTGTAGTGGCTGAGGTGCCGTATGAATTGCTGCCAGCACAACAGAGCGTCCTTACAGCTGCTCAGGGCGGCTCTTTCTGGAACTGATGCCAGCTGCACTGGCAGAGCGTGCGGCTTGCCTGTGCAGTCAGCTCAGGGCTGTGGCTAAAGAAATACCCAGGCTACGTTTGGGGGCTAGGGTGCTTGGCCCAGCTCCTCAGGTAGAGGGACAGTGAGACGTGTCGGTCACGGAGTGTGGGGGAGTCCCCAGGCCCGGCACCCCCATCCACAGTCAGACAGCAGGTAGAACAGAAGGTTTATTGTTCCAGGAACCAGGAGCATTCAATACAGTCTGTCTGGCGAAAACGGGGGCCCAGAGCCCCAGCCCCTCAGGCCAGGCCAGGCCCCTTCTCCCCCAGCCAGCTGAAATACTAACTCACACTCAGAAGCTTCAGGGGGAGCCGAGTTAGTCTGTGCGGGAAAAACTTAAAACCAAAAAACAACCAATGGTCCGGCAGCACTTTATAGACTAACGAAACATGTAGGTGGGATCACGAGCTTCTGTGGGCCCAGCCCACTGCTCCCAGCCCTCCAGGCCTCTTCCTTTGGTCAGATTCAAGGCAAAGTGTCACCTGACTGAATCCGCCACCTCTCTCAGGTGACCGGCCGGCCCATTCCCTAGTGCCTCCCCTCAAGAGTTCGCCTTCAGAGACCCTATCCCCGCTGGGCCGGCCACACACACCACTCACTCCGGAGCAGCACAGGGCAGTAGGAATCGCAAACACTGAGTACAAAACCAGAGGGAACACAGGACTACAAGAGGGGACAAAATCCCCCGCTGTGTCCCAGTGTCCCACCCTGACAGCCATACAGGCTCAGTGAGAAACCACAATGCTGCCCCGCTTGCGACTTCTCCTTTCATACATTGACACAGACAAGGTGGAATCAACGGACACTGGGCTCCGTGTGTCGCTGCCCCCTTGTCCTTGTACCTGTCCGGAGCCATTATCCCCTCACCCCGCCCTCCGCCCCGATATGCAGAAGGGTCAGTGTGCTCCTCTGCCATCGCTTAGAAGTGTGTGTTGGCAGGTGTCACTTCTGCATTTTCATCAAGTCTAACTGACCCTCTAGTCTGTGATCCACTCCAGTCAGGAGGGAAGGGGAAGACTGGGCTCTCCCCTTTGGGAAAGGGTTGTGAGGAAGGAGGAGGAACTCAGCTCATGAGTATTCCTCCTTTCCAGCCATTCTTTGGGTGTGTTCCCCCTTTTCTGTTCCTTCCAGAGCTTTCCCTTCATCTCAGCACAGAGAATGACTCCTGTCTGGATTCTGTCTCTATCCCAGCAGGTGATGCGATGCTGCGTGAGAACAACGAGGAGAGTCTTCAGCAGGAAGGACCGAAGCACGTGGCTCCATGTGGGATGTTCCTGGGAAGATCTGAAGGGCTTGTTTCCCAGAGTTCTGAGTGGGGAGAGACCTGGGAGTGTCAGCGCAGCCCACAACGGCAGCAGGGAAACCATGCAAGGGAGGGACAGGGTAAATCCAGCCACAGGAGCAGAGGAGAGAAAAGAAACACAGAACTCGTTCAACCGAAAATCCTCCATCAACATGCACCCTGCGCCTGTAGCAACTGTACAACCCTTCGTGAAGACGAAAGAGACCACCCAGGAGACAAGCCCTACAGCTGCTCTGACTGTGGGAAAAGCTACAGTTCTAGCTCAGAACGTATTACACACGGGAAAACCCATCCAGGAGGGAAACTTGATAATTATTCTGACTGTGAGAAAGGGTTCCATAGGAGCTCAGAGTTCGTCCCTCATAGTAGAATGCACACAGGGGAGAAACCTTTCAGCTGCTCTGAGTGTGGGAAACGCTTCAGTACAAGTTCAAATCTTGTCAGCCATAAAAGAATCCACACGGGGGAGAAACCCTTCTGCTGTTCTGACTGTGGGAAAAGCTTCAGTACAAGTTCAAACCTTGTCAGCCATAGAAGAACCCACACGGGGGAGAAACCCTTCTCCTGTTCTGACTGTGGGAAAAGCTTCAGTGCTAGTTCACACCTTGTTATCCACAGGAGAACCCACACGGGGGAGAAACCTTTCAAGTGTTGTGACTGCGGGAAAAACTTCCGTCAGAGCTCCGAGTTTGTTAGACACAGGAGAATCCACACAGGAGCGAGACCCTTCAGCTGCTCTGACTGCGGGAAAAGCTTCCGTCAGAGCTCAGATCTAACTCGGCATAGATGGACCCACACCGGAGAGAAACCTTTCCAGTGCTCTCACTGCGGGAAACGCGTCCGGCACAGCTCAAACCTTATTACACATATGAGGATCCACACAGGAGAAAAACCGTGACTGCTCCAGCTGAGGGAAACGCTTCCGTCCTCGTTCAGTCTGTGTTCGACACAGGAGAACCCACAGCAGAGAGGGACCTTTCAAGTGCTCTGACTGCAGGAAAAGGTTCAACTGCAGCTCACACCTTGCTCTGCATAGGAAAATCCACAGAGGGGAATAACCCTTCAGCTGCTCTGATTGTGGGAAATGCTTCCATCATAGTTCAGCCTTTGTTACCCGCAAAGGAAAGCACGTGGGGGACAAAACATTTCGCTTCTCTGATAGTGGGAAAAGCTCCCGTCAGAGCTCACTCCTTACTGCCCATGAGATACTACGAACAAGAAGCACACCTCGTAACTATTTCAACTGCAGGAAAAGCTTCAATGAGAGCTCAGAGCCGGTTACTCATCAGAAATTCCACACGGGGAAAAACCCTTTTGCTGCTGTGACTGTGGTAAAAGCTGGGCTGGACTTTGAAGTACGGGTAGGTGAGAAGATAGGAAATGTCTGTTTAGACATGAGCAGGGGTTTTTTCCTATGGTTTGTTTTCTGTGCTAAAGTCCATGTCCTCCCCTCCCCCTGCCCCACTCCTTCTACACTGTAATCTTAAACTGAATCCCAGGGATACATTTCTCTGTGTTTTTTAATTTGTTCTTGGTTACCTTGAATCACCAAGCAACCAAATCTGCTTTCTCAGGTATATCTTTTTGTTTGGTTAATAAAATCACGTTTTTTAAGGCGATGATTTAATTCCTGTGGGCTGTGTGCGCCAGCCTCAGACTGAGAGGTCAGCATGTTGTTTCCTCCCTTTAGTTTGTTTTCCCAACCTCTCCTGCGGTGGAAGAGGCTGGGGCACCCCCCTGGAAGACGTTCCAAGTTGCTTCCTCCTGGGTTCAAGAAGAAAAGGGCTTTTTCTCTCGTGGGTGGCGGCAGCCCCTTTCCCTAGGGCAGGAAATCCATGACCCTGTGGAGCTTGTAAGCAAGTGACTATAGAGGCAAGGTATCTGGCAGGCCTCCCCGCTTCTGCACTCAGAGCGCCGGAGTAGGGCACAGCCTTGACATGCTGGCAGCGCTGGTCAGATCATTTTGAACCTGGGACACAGACCTCAGGCCGCATTTCTTTTCTGTTTAGCGGTTGGAATTTGGGGTTCTGTTTTTCCCTTTAGCTGCCTGCGGAAGGCTAATCCCGTATAGCCAGAGTCCAAGCCAAAGAGTTATTTGGGGTTTTCTAGATTTTGGGGCAACTGGACAGCTAGGCTAGAGTAGAGCAGGGAAGCAGCCCCGTGCATGCATTTGGGGTAGGGAAGAGTAGCCCTGGAGTAATCTGCTTTCCCCAAGCAGCACACTGAGGTAAAAACAGCCTCACACCAAGGTGAAGAGTCGTACAACAAGGAGGGGGGACAGGAGCTTGTCCTGTGAGGCCGGTGGAGTAACCTTGTGGATGGGGGCAGGAGCAGAGGGTGGCAGTCATGCCCACCCCCTCCCATACAACTGTCTCCGGGTAGGAGAGCATCCTTAAGGCAAGCAGATGAGTGTTTGGAAGTGGAGGAGAGGGAAAAGCAGAGGCACTTGGAGCTGGAGAAAGCTGGGAAGCTGGGCACTCCAACTATAGCAGCTAACCCCCCTGCTCCAACTGATGCTCCCCAACCCAAGAAGGTAATCTAGGTAGGAGATGATGCAGAGGCTGCCTTAGTGAATTTGGAATGGGCCTGTCTTGGGTACAGCATCCCCAAAGACCAGTACATGATGGAGCTGAGACCAGAATTCAGTGGCCCCTTAGCAGAGCTGGCAGCTGACATGCCTGGGGAAAACACGAATGACTGCGAACTCTTTAAGTTCAAATTGGGATGGAATTCACCTTCGAACATGCCTATTGTCGTTTCAGCACCCTAAGGAGCAAATCAGATGTGGCATGGCCCCACCATGCCTGCCAGGTGAAAATACCTGGGAGGCAGGGATATGAGGAGGAGATGTTGTGATGTCGTGGGGATTCCGTCCACTCCTGTAGCCCTGTGATCGCTCTGGTTTTGCATTCACTGTTGGCTTTGTTGTGCTCTGTGCGATTCCTACTGTCCTAGGCTCCTCTGCAGTGACGGTGTGGGTATGCCTCAGTTTCCCTGGGCACTGCAGCACTATCTGCATGAGGAGGGGGAGGCCGGGCGTGACTCACTGTGGAAGTACGTCCGTCTCTCGCATCCTGAGGGCCAGGTGACCGCAAATAACTCCTTGGACTTGTTGTGGGAGCTAGTTTTTCAGCTGGCTGAGGGAGAAGGGAGCCTGCTCTCCCCAAGATGGGCTGTACTGACGGCTCCTGTAACAAGAAGTCTGAGCTACGCTATGTCCCTGGAAACCAACAAACCTGCTCTACTTGGTGGCTGAGAGTCACGTCTGGCTGTGGATGGGGGTGCCAGGCTGGGGGACTCCCCAACCCTCCGTGACAGATGTTAAGACTGTGGAAGGGCCAGCACTCCAGATGGAAATGGAACGCTTCCTCAAGGGCCTTCCGACCGATCTCCAGCGACACCCCTAAGGTGGGTATTTTGATACTGAGTCCCATGACCATCTCAAGCTGGTGAGGAGAAATGAGAGAAGCTGAAAGAAAACGTGGCCCTGCTCTGTGCTCTGGGGAGGGACATCCCCCACCTCTAACATGTAAGGGAAGGTCACAGTCTGTTCTACACACGTCCCAGGCCCCTTGCTTCCCACAGCAGCATCCCTCCCCTGGGGGGCCAGTCATCACCCTGCCCTGCCTCCGGGCTGCGGTGAGGATCCTGCAGCCTCTCCCAAGACCCCATTGAATTCACACCCCACCCGGGGACCGGGCATGGCCAGCCAGAGACATTATTTGGACACAGCCGCGGTGGGACGAAAGCTGGGCACTGGCTGGGAGTAGGGCGATGCGTGACGGGGGGGAGGGGGGAGAGCTCTGGGGCTATTGACGCACCATGGGGGGAGGGGACCCACCCAGCCCAGGGAAGGGACTCAGGCGTTGCATGGGGGGTGGGGGGGCTGCAGTGGGGTGGGGTGGAGGGAGACTGCGCAGAGTGGGGGGGGCGGGGAGGGGGGAGAGCTCTGGGGCTATTGACCATGGGGGGAAGGGACTCAGGTGTTGCATGGGGGGGCTGCAGTGGAGTGGGGTGGAGGGAGACTGTGCAGAGTGGGGGGGCGGGGAGGGGGGAGAGCTCTGGGGCTATTGACCATGGGGGGAGGGGACCCACCCAGCCCAGGGAAGGGACTCAGACGTTGCATGGGGGGTGGGGGGGCTGCAGTGGGGTGGGGTGGAGGGAGACTGCGCAGAGTGGGGGGGGCGGGGAGGGGGGAGAGCTCTGGGGCTATTGACCATGGGGGGAGGGGACTCAGGCGTTGCATGGGGGGTGGGGGGGCTGCAGTGGGGTGGGGTGGAGGGAGACTGTGCAGAGTGGGGGGGGCGGGGAGGGGGGAGAGCTCGGGGGCTATTGACCATGGGGGGAAGGGACTCAGGCGTTGCATGGGGGGGGTGGAGGGAGACTGCGCAGAGTGGGGGGGGCGGGGAGGGTCACTGGGCGGCTCCCTCTTTTGAGTTTCCGCCCATGTGCGGAATAAATGCTGTTCCGTGCGCCGGGGCGGATGTGCACGCTTCAACCAGGCGCCCCCTCCCCGATCCGGCCCTGTGCGAACCAGCTGGGCGGCCGCGCGGGGAGCGTTCCAAGGCGGGGAAAGCCGGGCCGCGGCCTCGGCAGCGCTACTGCGCATGCGCCGGGTTGGAGCTCCCCCTCCTCCTCCCGACCGTGACTGCGCGTGCGCCCAGGACCTCGCAGCCCCCCCCTTCGGCGGCCTGTGCGTTGTGCGCATGCGCCCGGCGGCGCGTGTTCGGAGACAGCCGTTGGCGACTCGGCCGGCGGCCGCCGCTTCCGCCTGCAGGGGCGGGGCGCGCTGAGGTGAGGCGGGGGGAGGGGGAGGGCCGGGGGGCGCCTGAGGGCAAAGTCCGTGCAGCCGCCGCCCCGGCCGCCGCCAGTGCGCATGCGCCGCGCCCCTCCTCTCGCTAGGGGGCGCCCTGTGCGCAGTGCGCAGGCGCGGCCGGTCTCAGGGAGCGGATGGGGTGGCTGACGTCACGCGTGGGGCGGGGCTCAGGTGCGCTCCTTGGCACGGCGCATGCGCGGCGCTGGGGCGGGGCGTGTCCCCGGCGGGGGTACCAGGCCCCCCCCCCAGCTCCCTCCCAAGTCACAGAACGTGGCTCTCGTGCAAGGCACTATAGCCGTGCGACTGCACGCTCACTGGTGACACGACTCCCCCCCGCGGCTCTCGTGCAAGGCACTATAGCCGTGCAACTGCACGCTCACTGGTGACACGACTGCCCCCCGCGGCTCTCGTGCAAGGCACTATAGCCGTGCAACTGCACGCTCACTGGTGACACAACTGCCCCCCGCAGCTCTCGTGCAAGGCACTATAGCCGTGCGACTGCACGCTCACTGGTGACACGACTGCCCCCCGCGGCTCTCATGCAAGGCACTATAGCCGTGCGACTGCACGCTCACTGGTGACACGACTGCCCCCCCGCGGCTCTCGTGCAAGGCACTATTGCCGTGCGACTGCACGCTCACTGGTGACACGACTGCCCCCCGCGGCTCTCGTGCAAGGCACTATTGCCGTGCAACTGCACGCTCACTGGTGACACGACTCCCCCCATGGCTCTCGTGCAAGGCACTAGAGTCGTGCAACTGCACACTCACTGGTGACACGACTGTTCAGTGGGGCCAGACCGGCAGCCTGTGTCTCCCCCCCCATCACTGCCAGACCCCTGTGACCCCCTGAGGTGGCCCCCCCAGCACAGGAATGGAGGGGCAAGATGGTGCTCGCGGGGAGCCCGTGTGAAGCCAGATCCCACCAGCTGGCCTCCCCACACACCTTGCTGCAGGAGGGAGCTCGGGGCAGGGGATTGGGGGCAGGGTCTGCGATGGAGATTGGGTGCACAAGGGGGCTTGGGGAGGGGACTGGAGCTCATCATGGCCTGCAGGGCCTGGGAGGGGTCCCACAGATTTGGGGCTCGGTTTTTCTCTCATGATGCTGCCACCTCTGTGGGACCCTAGAAACCCAGCGTGAAGCACAGCTGCCCCCCGCAGAGTGTGGGCAGGCAGGCAGGTGTTCAGAGCCCTTCCCCAGTACCTCTGTGCTTCCAGCCAGCTGCAGCCTGCAGATGCGGGGCAAGCCGTGGGTAAAAGCTCAGTCTGCTCTGGTACAGGGCCTGAGTAGCTCCCTGCAATTGGGCGACTCGGCCAGCGCGCTGCTTCCCCTGCTCTCTCTGCTCCTGGTGCTGCCCCGCTCCCAGGTGCGGTGGGAAAACGGCCGGGAGCTGGGGTGCGGATCGATCAAGCCTGTGGAGGGACAAAACCGACCACACCTGGGTGGGCAGAGGGACGGGTGTCAGGGTTGTTTTGTTTACTTCTCCACTGGAGCTGGGACCAAGTCCTCAGGTTTTTTTCTTTCTCGCTGCTTCATTTTTTCCCTGTGCCTTCTGGTGGTGGTTTGCATTACTGTGCCTTGCCAGAGACAGTCTCCGGAGCACCGCCTGCCGGTCTGCTGTCCTCTGCGAATCTGCGATTAACGCGCATTCAAAAACCGAATGCGTTAATCCTGCCCTGCATTAATAAAAGGCATTAACGCCCGTTAATTGAGAGCCCTCGTTTTTTATCCCCATTTCCCATCATTCCAAAAAGCAAATGGGATGTGAGGAGTTATTAAGAAAGGGATAGGAAATAAGATGAAGAATATCTTACTGTCCCTATTTAAAACTATGGGATGCCCACATTTTGAATACTGTGTACAGATGTGGTCTCCTCCCCTCAAAAAAAGATATTTTGGCCTTAGAAATGGTTCAGAAAAAGGCAATTAAAATGATGAGGGGTTTGGAATGAGTCTATATGAGGAGAGGCTAAAGAGACAGGGACTTTTCAGTTTAGAAAAGAGGAGACTGGGGGGGGGAATATGATAGAGGCCTATAAAACCATGAGTGGTGCGGAGAAGGTGAATAAAGAAAAGTTATTTACTTGTTCCCATAATATAAGAACTAGAGGACACCACATGAAATTAATGGGTAGCAGGTTTAACACTAATAAAAGAAAGTTCTTCTTCACACAGCACACAGTCAATCTGTGGAACTCCTTGCCAGAGGAGGCTGTGAAGGCTAGGACTATAACAGAGTTTAAAGAGAAGCTAGATAATTTCATGTAGGTTAGGTCCATAAAAGGCTATGCCCCTTAGAGCGGAGAGATGTCACTGGTCAGTCTGTTCAGTATTGATGCACTGTGGCTTGTTTAACAAAACCTCTGAGAGCTGATTGGCTTCCCCAGTATCTGTCTGTTCATGGAGAGAAACTGCTGGAACCCCCACGGCTCCTCGGTCCAGTGGGTCCGGCTCCGTGTGAACCAATAATGGGAAGCTGAAGCCAGACACACTCAGACGAGGGAGGGGGCAGGGATGTGTGGTGGGGAAGGTGATTAGCCGCTGAATCAAATGGCTGAAGAACTGGTGGATTCTGCATCTCTTGACGTTTAAAAACAATTCTAGGAAATATGCGTTATGGTAATCAAGGTTTGTCCTGGGGCAACAGGATTAAATACAATGATTTGTGGCACAGATGAGACCAGAGAGTGGGATCTAACGATTGCTCCCCGCTCCTGTGAATTTTAGCTTCCAGGAGATTCAGCAGGTGCTCAGAACCGAATCCCATCAGGGCAGGTGCAGTGATGTGGAACTCGAGCCAAGTATTGAAAGAGATGACTATGGATTTGGGATCTAACCTGTGTGTGAAATATCTCCACTCCAGCATTCATCCAAAACAGCCGAGTCTAGCCTGTGTGTCAGCAGGGACAGATTCTGGAGAGAACGGGGGTGTGGGAAGGATTAAAGCCCCTTCTGAAATGTCTCCAATGGCCCTTCTCCCTCTGACAGGCTGCAGGACACCCATGTCTGTCTCCAGCTCAGCCCCGGGCCTGCAGAGCCAGGGACAGGAAATGGCCGCGGCGGGGCCAGTGACCTTCGAGGAGGTGGCTGTGTATTTCTCTGAGGAGGAATGGGCTCTGCTGGACCCGGGCCAGAGAGCCCTCTTCTGGGACGTGATGCAGGAGAATTACGAGGCTGTGCGCTGGCTGGGTAAGGATTCCTGTCCCCTCGGGGGGGGGGGGGGGGGGGAGCGCCTCTGGAGCAGCTGGGTTGGGTTTGGTTCCAGGTCCCTTATTGCTCCCTGCCTCCCAGTATCAGGAATATCAGCCCCAATAATCCTGGCTCTTGAGCAAGAGACTGTCCCCCCCCCCCCCGCACGCCTCTTCCCAGGGGACGCAGGTTCAGGGACATACCAATGGTGCTGCTCTTCCCACAGCCAAGGTCTCAATGCGCTTCCCCACCATCTTGCCCATGTAGTGCCTTGGCCGGAGATGTCGGTGGCAGGGCCTGGGCAGGAACGGCAGGTACCAGAGTTCTGGGGTGGGTCCAGCTGCTGTTAGTGCCTGCAGGGTCCCCTTGTGCCAGTGGCTGAGCCCCTGAAAGGAGGACATGGTTCCCAGAGTCCTTCCCTACCTGTGGCTGATCTCTCTGACATGCTGGTTCCTGCTAGGGAGAGGGGCTGGGGCTGAGGGAGGGTGGATGAGGCCGTTCACGCTCTGCGGGCGTTCTGTGGGGGCAGCTCTGTAGCAGATAGACATGAGCAGAGCTCTTCCTGTGTGTCAGGCACAGGGCCTGGGTCCCCTTTGAGCCGTCCGGCTTTATTCTCCCTGCGGCTCACTTGCCTCTCTGTGCAGTGGAGATAATCTCCTCATCGGTCTTGTCATTTTAGAGGGAAATATCTTTGAGGAGGGACTTTTCTGCCCTGCGTCCAATTGCATGCCCTGACACAAGCATCTTGTGTGACCTTGGTCAACTCACTTAGAGTGTCTGTGTCCGGTCCACTGTCTGCAATAGCTATTACAGAGTGTCCCTGCATCCCAGGGCTGGGGAAGGATACATACAGTAGGTAGGGGTGATGCTCCGCTCCATCTAAGCACCCCGATAGCACAGTGGGCTCCTGATTGACACCGGAGATCCCAGCTGCTGCTGTGACTGTTAATCTTTGCTTCATGTAGCCACTGCGGCGCTGTACGAATTGCTGCTAGCGCCACAGAGCGTCGTTACGGCTGCTCAGGGCGGCTCTTTCCGGAGCTGTGATCCCGGCTGTGCAGTTTGCGCCCTTTCTGTGACTTCTCCTTTCCTACACTGACACAAACAAACAAACATTGCGCTCCGTGTGTCCCTCCCTCCTTAGCCTCCTGCCTGCTCGTTTGATGCACAAGGGTCAGTGTGCTCCTCTGCCATGTCTTAGGAGTGCGTGTTGGCAGGTACTGCATGGATGGCGTGTTTTACTGCCCTCCTCCACACTCGGGAATGGGCTTGCCTGCGTAGCTGGGACCCAGTGCCCTCCCATTTGGCCAGGGCCGGGCCTGTTCAGGTTCAGAAATGTTGTCCACACACAAACAGGGCAATTACAGTCACCACATCACAACATTCCCATTGGCACTGCGCATGGCACACTTTGCACAAGGTTTGGTTGCAGTTGTGTAACTGGTAGCACAGTGGCCGACGTGGTCGTGTTTCAATCCTATAAGGTCACAGCGGGCAGGGGATCTTCACAGCGTTAAGTGAAGGTCTGAGACGGGCTCTTGCGGAAGGGGTGAGAACGAGCTCTTGCGATGCACACACTGGGCAGCCGAGGGCGGCGGGAGGGCAGCAAGGGGGGAGGAGCCTCTCTGGGTGGGCGACGCGGATCCTGGCTCTGGAAGCAGTAATGGCACAGACCTTAATGAACAAGATCAGCACTGGGTTCATTGCTCCCCGGGCAGGATTTCTAGTCTCCAGAGCTCACGCAATCTCCTGGGTGGAGCGAGGGGAGGAGCTGCGGATCCCGGATCTCCAGGGCTCTGAGGAAGGGGGGATCGGCAGCAACACCCACACAGGGGAACAATCAACTAAACTGACTCAGAAACCAATTTCTGTGTCCTCATAGCAGGTGTCACTTTTGCATTTTCATCAAGTCTAACTGACCTGTCTGCCTGTGATCCAGTTCATCCAGAGAGTGTGGGGGCGGGGGAGCCTACGCTCTCTCCTTTGGGAACGGATTGTGAGGAAGGAGGAGGAACTCGACTCATGTTCATTCCTCCTTTCCAGCCATGTGTTGGGTGTGTTCCCCCTTTTCTGTCCCCCTGTCAGAGTTTTCCTTTCAGCTCAGCAGAGAGACTGACTCCTGTCTGGATTCTCTCTCTGTCCCAGCAGGTGACGGGACGCTGCGTGAGAACAATGAGGAGAGTCTTCAGCAGGAAGGACCAGAGCAAGTGGCTGCATGTGGCGTGTTACTGGGAAGACCTGAAGGGCATGTTTATGAGCGTCCTGAGTGGGAAGAGACCTGGGAAAGACAATGTAGCCCAGAATGGCAGCAGGGAAACCAGGCAAGGGAGGGACAGGGTAAATGCAGTCACAGGAGCAGAGGGGAGAAAAGAACCATAGAAATAGTTCAACAGAAAGTTCCCTGTGAGTACACACTCTGCTCGTGTAATGAGTGTGAACACGAAAGAACCCACCTAGGAGAGAAGCCCTTTAAGTGCTCTGACTGTGGGAAATGTTTCAGTCAGCAATTGCACTTTACTAACCACCAGATAAGACATACAAGAGCGACACCCTATAACTGTTTTACCTGTGGGAAAAGCTTCAGTGAGAGCTCCAAGCTTGTTAGGCACAGGAGAACCCACGAAGGGGACAAACCATTCAACTGCTCTGATTGTGGGAAAAGCTTTTGTCAGAGGTCACACCTTCTTAGACACAGGAGAACCCACACAGGAGATAAACCCTTCAGCTGCTCCGACTGTGGGAAAAGCTTCTATCAGAGGTCACACCTTGTTACTCACAAGAGAACCCACACGGGGGAGAAACCCTACATCTGCTCTGACTGTGGGAAGAGCTTCAGTTGCAGCTCACACCTTGTTAAACATTGGAGAATACACACCGGTGAGAAACCCTTCATCTGCTCTGACTGTGGAAAAAGCTTCAGTAAGAGGTCAAACCTTGTTACCCACAGGAGAAGCCATACAGGGGAGAAACCCTTCAGTTGCTCTGAGTGTGGGAAAAGGTACAGCAAGAGTTCAAATCTTGTTAGGCACAGGAGAAGCCACACAGGGGAGAAACCCTTTAGCTGCTCTTATTGTGGGAAATGCTTCAGTCAGCGCTCACTCCTTACTGACCATGAGATAATACACACAAAAGAGACGCCCCATAACTGCTCTGACTGCGGGAAAAGCTTCAGTCAGAGGTCAAACCTTGTTAGACATCAGAGAATCCACACGGGGGAGAAACCGTTCAGCTGCTCTGAGTGTGTGAAAAGCTTCCGTCATAGTTCAGCCCTTGTTAGACACAGGAGAACGCACACAGGGGAGAAACCGTTCAGCTGCTCTGACTGTGGGAAAAGCTTCAGTGCAAGTTCAAACCTTGTTACTCATCGGAGAATCCACACCGGAGAGAAACCCTTCAGCTGCTCTGACTGTATGAAAAGCTTCAGTCAGAGCTCAGAGTTTCTTAGACATCAGAGGATGCACACAGGAGAGAAACCCTTCAACTGCCCAGACTGTGGGAAAAGCTTCAGTCGGGGGTCAAACCTCATTACCCATCGGAGAACCCACAGTGGGGAGAAGAGTGGGCAATAATTTTTGCAGGGGTCTACTTCATGAATTTTGCTATGTGGTCCCAGGCCAGCTACAACCCCACCTAGAATGGGTGGGGCTGGAGTTTAACCTCCCCCCAAAGTTGTCTTGGGCCAGATACATAGCTAAGGGCTTGCACTCCCCAGCCTTGTTGCTACTGTTTGCCTGGCAGCTGCTGGGGTTGCTGCAGCTTTTTTAACATTCTCGTGGCTCTGGCTTCTGCCACAGTCACATAGCGACCGTGAACCATGAGCCATTTTGATCGGAATCTGCTGCTTGAGCTACCACTTGGAAATTTGGCAGCAGCAGCAACAGGAGAAAAAGAAAGCGGCCAGATGCCGTCCGTGAGCTGGATCATGCCCATGTTTGCCACAGCCTATGAAATAGCACGCAAGCACTTAGGGCTTTGGTGAGGAGAGGTGCCTCTGCCCACTGGTCTCAACTCTGGCCCAGACCGTACTCAGTAGGATGGCTTTGGCCCGAGAGCTGCGGTGGCAGGGAGAATTGTCTTTCCACTCCCCCCTTCCTTGCAGCAGCAGCTGAGATGCGGGGAGAGATGTGGTGGGAGTCTTCTCTCCCAGATGTAGCCTTTCAGTGGCCTACACCTCACACCCTTCCATCCTTGAGATCACCCCCAGGCTGTAGCCTTCACCCCTTCACACCTCAAACTGCTATCTCAACCCTGAGCCCCCCAACTCCACCCTAGAGCCAGCCCTCACACCCTTCCTAGCCAACTCTTTTCCACAGCCCTGAGCCCCTTCCCACAATCCAAACCCCCTGAGTCCCGCTGCTATGACATGAACTTAGTTCTGTGCATTAGGCTGGAGATGTCGCACGTTCCCCTGTATAGAACCCCCTAACAAAACTCATTCTGCATATGTGTGGGGAAGAAACATGGCGCGCTGGGTATAACTGCTCTGCCTGTGGGAACTAGAGAGTATTGAGCAAGAAGCCAGGAGAACCAAAAAGAAGAAAGCATTGCGACTTGAATGGGAAGGGATACATGCCTGCTGTCTTTCTTTGTGCGAATTTAAAACCAGGAGCTGGGGAAAGGAAGGTGAATGAAACCAGGCAGAACTGCCATGCCTGCAAAGAATGTAGGGTGTAGAAATAGACTGGACTTTGAAGCTCTGGTATGTGAGTAGAGAGGTTATTTTCATTATTTAGCTAAACTTCTCTGTGCCAAGTCCATGTCCCCTCCCTCCCCCCGCTGCTCCCTTCCATGCACTCATCTTAAACTGAATCCCAGGGACGAGTTTCTCTGGTTTAATTTGTTCTTTTCTCACTTAGTTTGAAATGCTGAGCAACCAAGTCTGCTTTATCAAGCGTATCTTTTTGTCTGGTTAATAAAATCACCTCTTTTTTTAAGGGGCTGGTTTGGTTCCTGTGTCCTGGAAGGTAAGAGGCGGTAACAGGATTGGAGTTTGTTTTTTCTCCTCTCAAGGTCTCTTGTGGTGGAAGAGCTTGGGGGTTTAGTTCTCTGAATCTCCCTCCCTCAGTTCCATGTCATGGATCACCCAACTCAGGGGCTCACCTCTCTCTGCAGGATTGATGGCTCCCCTGGCGGGGCACAGAGCTTTTCCCTGCTGGGTTGTTTTGCTGTCACACGTCTCGTTTCAGCTCCCACCAAGGGCCCCGGCTTCTTGATACGCTCTCGTTTTACTTTATTTTCACCCAGAACTGTTTCTCTTCTTTTTCCTGGTGAAACCTGCCCTGTACCAGGCTTTCCCTTCCTCCCCAGAGCCAGCGTCTCCCACCCCCACAGCAGCATCCCCCCCCTGGGGGCCAGTCCTCATCCTGCCCTGGTCCCTGGGCTCCCCCCAGATCTGGTGAACTCTGTGGGAAGCCCCCACCCAGGTAGGTTTGCCAGGTGTCTGGTATTTGCGCCTTCCATCCAGGAAATAAATTCATAAAATACCAGACTGCAGCAGGAGTGGGGGGAATGGCAGGGGAGAGGCCTGGCTTCCCCCCCCCCCCCAACAAATTTCCCAGCTTTTTTTGTGGGGGGGCGGAATGTCCAGAATTTGTGACAAAACCATCTGGGAACCCAGCGCAGGGATGTTGTTTCGACACCACCACAGTGGCACGGGAGCTGGGCGCTCACGGGGGTAGCAGGGTGATGCCCAGGAGCAGCTGGGGGTGGGGCACTGTGGGCCATAGGGTTCCCAGAAAAAATATCAGACACACTTGATTGGTGGGGGGGGGGAAGAGGGGAGGAACCAGCCGGGAGGGGAGCGGGGCTGGGGGGGGGAGCAGGAAACCGGGCGCGCGGGACATTGCAGGTGTCGGGTGTTTTCTGACTCTGCCGGACAGAGGCCCCCGCCGGCCGAACACGGACCCCTGCCCCCCCACGGGGGATGGGGGGGACTCGCAGGGGGGGGCTGGTGCAGCTCCGGGACTCCAGAGTGGGGGGGGGGGCTGCAGCGGGGCGGGGCCAACAGCCTGGGGGGGGCGAGGGCGGGGTCTCTGCCAAGCCCCTCCCCTCCCGCAGGGGGCGCTGCAGGCTGCAGCCCTGGGAAGCTTCCAGCCCCTGAGGGCAGCGGCCTCAGCAGTGTAACTGCGCATGCGCCAGGGGAGGGCGGAGGCTGCAGGAGTGTCGGACGCCGCGTGCCGCCCGAGGCGCGTTCAGGGCGCATGCGCCGGGCAGCGGCCTCAACCAGTGCTACTGCGCATGCGCGGGGCGCGCGCTGAGGGAGCCGTTGGCGGCGTTCCTCGCGGCTCCGCTGCTTCCGCTTCCGGCTGGCGGGGCCGGCGGAGCTGAGGTGAGGCGGGGCGGCGCCTGCGGGGGGGGGCGGGGCGACCGTGGCGGGCCCGCGGGCCAGACACCGGGCAGCTGCCGCCGCTGTGGCCAGTGCGCATGCGCCGCGCCCGGTGTACTCTTCCCCCCCCCCCCCCAGGCGCCCTGTCTGGGCTGCGCATGCGCGGTGCTCTCAGGGCGCCCTTGGCCGGCGAGGCGGGTGACGTCACAGATTGGGGGCGTGGCCGATGCGGGGGGGGGGGGGTGGTTGCCTTGGGATCGGCACGCTGAGGCTTAGTCCCCGCCCTCGCACGGCGCATGCGCAGCGGCGGTAGGGGGCCGGGGGTGAGCGTGGCGCAGGTCACGTGCCGCGCGCCCCCTGCCGGGCGGCTCCCTCAGCTCGGGTACTCGCTCGGCGCAGTGCGCATGCGCCAGTGCTCTGAGCATGCGCAGAAGAGCCGCTGAAGCCATTGCCCTTACCCTGCCCTCACTCTCGCCAAGTGCTTGCTGAGGTGTAGGGGAGGGGGGGTGAAGTGGCTGCAGGCAGCTCAGGGTGGGGGGGGCAGTGACAGGTGAACTCTGCAGCGGGGGGGGGGGGAGCAGCCCCCCCCGTGGGAATGAGGCGCTAGCCAAAAGGGAGTGGGGGGAGGCTTTTTTATAATTCACTCTCCTCAGAGGCGCTGAGCATGCTCCGTAGGGCGGCAGCCCCCTCCCCCCCCCCCCCCGCATGCCCTGCCCTTGCTGCGCACCAATCCTTGCTGCCTAGCTGCAAAACGGGGATACAGACGGGAAAAGGGGGCTGATGACAGGCCATGACGTCTCATCCCATTTCGCACACTTTTCTGTGGTCTGCGGCCCAGGAATCACTGAATTAGGGATCAAGTATCAGAGGGGCGGCCGTGTTAATCTGACGCTGCAAAAGCAACGAGGAGTCCTGTGGCACCTCACAGACTAACAGCGTTATTAGAGCATAAGCTTCCGTGCGCAAAGACCGTGCATGTGACGAAGTGGGTCTTTGCCCAAGAAAGCGTATGCTCCAATAACTCGGTTAGTCTATAAGGTGTCACAGGACTCCTCGTCGCTTTTGAATTAGGGACGTGAAGGATTAGTCGACTGTCCAGTAAGCAAATGCTTATTTGCTTCCCACAGCCCTTGGCTGCCCCTATCAGAAAGAGGGAAAGGAGGGAGTACTCTGAAGGGGCAACACTGTATGCATCTGAGAGATTAACGCACGTTAAAAAAATGAATGGGTTAATTCTGCCCCGCATTAATAAAAGGTGTTAATGCACATTAATTGACAGTCCTTGTTTTTTTACCCCCATTTTTCATAATTCCATTCCCTGATGAAGGGTTTGTTTCCATGCTATGACAAAAAGGCTGAGAGCTGCCACCTGTGTCAGTCTCTTTGTGGAAAAAAACTGCTGGACCCCCAGGGCTCCTCAGTCTAGTGGGTCCGGCTCTGTGTGAACCAATAATGGGAAGCTGAAGCCAGACAAAATCAGACTAGGAAGGGGGCAGGCATGTTTGGTGGGGAAGGTGATTAGCCGCTGAATCAAATGGCTGAAGAACTGGTGGATTCTTCATCTCCTGATGTCTTCAAAACAAAACTTGAGAACTGTACAGAAAATATGCTTAGGGGAAGAAAGGTGTGTCCTGAAGTAATGAGATTAATTCCAATGGCTTGTGACACGGATGAGACCAGAGTGCGTGATCTAATGATCCCTCCTGATCCAAAGAATCTGTGTATCCTAGGATCCCATCATGTAAACATTCAGCAGGTGTGTTTAATTTTATGTATCTCAGTGATCCCCCTGACTTCGTCTCTGATGTGGGGAGGGTTTATAATGTCAGGGTCGATTTAGTCCTGAAGAGAGGGCCTAAGTCTAGGCTACAAATAATGGAAGGAGACTAGGGGTCCTAAATAACAGGAGCCTAAATTTAGACACCTACATCCATATTCAGGCAGAGGAACATGCAGCTTCTTGATCAAAGACACTGGGCGCTCAGAGCTGAATCCCATCGTGGCAGGTGCAGTGATGTGGCACTCGAGCTAGGTAGTGAGAGAGATGAATATGGATTTGGGATCTAACCTGTGTGCGCTGTTCTAGACTCAGCATTTGCCTAAAATGGCAGAGTCTAGCCTTTGTGTCACTAGGGACAGAATCGGGGGAGAACAGGGATGTGGAAAGGAGTAAAGTCTCTTCTGAAATGTCTCCAATGGCCCTTCTCCCTCTGACAGGCTGCAGAACACCCATATCTGTCTCCAGCTCAGCCCACGGCCTGCAGAGCCAGGGACAGGAAATGGCCGCGGCGGGGCCGGTGACCTTCGAGGAGGTGGCTGTGTATTTCTCTGAGGAGGAATGGGCTCTGCTGGACCCGGGCCAGAGAGCCCTCTACTGGGACGTGATGCAGGAGAATTACGAGGCTGTGAGCTGGCTGGGTAAGGATTCCTGTCCCCTGGGGTATCAGAAGCTGGGGGGGCTCTGGAGCTGCTGGGTTGGGTTTGGTTCAGGGTCCCTCATTGCTCCCTGCTCCCGAATATCTGGAATGCCTGTGTGACCATGCCTCCTCCAGGCCTCGTCCCAGGGTCAGGGACATACCAATGGTGCTGCTCTTCCCACAGCCAAGGTCTCAATGCGCTTCCCCACCATCTTGCCCATGTTGTGCTTCAGCTGGAGGTTTCAGTGGAAGGGCCCGGGCAGAAACGGCAGGTACCAGACTTGTGGGTCTGGGTCTGGCTACTGTTAGTGCCTGCAGGGTCCCCTTGTGCCAGTGGCTGAGCTCTGGAAGAAGGGCGCAGTTCCCAGAGTCCTTCCCTGCCTGTGGTTGATCGCAGTGACATGTTGCTTTCTGCCAGGGGGAGGGTTGGGGCTCAGGCTGGGGCTGGGGCTGAGGGAGGGCGGATGAGGCCGTTCACGCTCTGCGGGCGTTCTGTGGGGGCAGCTCTGTAGCAGATAGACATGAGCAGAGCTCTTCCTGTGTGTCAGGCACAGGGCCTGGGTCCCCTTTGAGCCGTCCGGCTTTATTCTCCCTGGGGCTCACTTGCCTCTCTGTGCACTGGAGATAATCTCCTCGTCTGTCTTTAGAGTGAAATCTCTTTGGGCAGGGACTTTTCTTCCTAGGTGAATGTCTGCCTTCAGACTCGTTTGACCTGCGTCCAGTTTGCATGCCCTGCCACAGACTTCCTTTGTGACCTTGGTCAACTCACTGTCTGTGTCCAGTACCCTGTCTCTTCAATAGCTGTTACAGAGTGTCCCTGCCTCACAGAGCTGGGGAAGGATACATACAATAATTAGGGGAGATGCTCCGCTCCATCTAAGCACCCCGATAGCACAGTTGGGTCCTGATTGACATTGGAGATCCTAAGTGCTTCTCCGACTGATAAACTTTGCTTCTTATAGCAGCTGCTGCACCGTACAAATAGCTGCTAGCACCACGGAGCATCGTCACTGGCACAGCATGCGGCTAGTCCATGCAGCACAGCTCAGGGCTGTGGCTAAAGAAACATCGAGGATCTGTTTGGGGGCTAAGGATCTCTACTATATATTGTCGAAGGAGCAGGGTGCGTGTGTCTCAGCTCCACAGTTACAGTGAGACGTGTCCCACCCCAGCAATGGTACGGGCTTAGTCATCAACCAAAACACTGCTCCTGTGCCAGCATGAACATATCCATCCTTCAACTTCCCCTGTCATATATTGACAAAAACAAAATTCATGCTGTGCTCCATGTGTTCTGCCTGTTTGGACAAATCGTCCGTGTCCATTATCCCCTTGTCTCCCTGCTGTGGGTCGGTGTCCTCCTCTGCCATCTCGTAGGCGTGTGTGTTGGCAGGTACTGCACCGATGGGGTGTTTACTGCCCTCCTCCCTGCTCGGTAATGTGCTTGCCTGCTTAGCTGGGACCCAGCGCCCTCCCATTTGCCAGGGCCTGGCCTGTTCTGGTTCAGAAATGATGTCCACACACAAACAGGATAATCACAGTCACCACATCGCAACGTTCCCATTGGCACTGCACGACACACTTCACACAAGAGCTGTTGCAGTTGTGTAACAGCGGTAGCACGATGGCCGACGTGGTCAAGTTTTAATCCTAGGAAGTCCCGATGGGCAGGGGGTCCCCACAGCATTAAGTGATGATCAAAAAAGGGCTCTGCCAGAAGTGGCGAGAACGTACTAACAAGGTGCAAATACGTGCCCAATGGGGGTACAACATAAGCTGGCCAGGCGGGCCACAAGGCGAACGTGGGGAAAATGCACAGGGAGGCTGATGGCGGAGTAGAACTGACGCTGCAGAGGGGAAGCTCAGCGGCAGCAACAGCCACACGCACCGGAGAAGCGGCCCAGCCCGACGCACCCTGGCCAGCTGCGGGAGCAGCAGCTGTTGTGGGCAGCCGGCAGGGCCACCCAGACACAGGCAGTCGGGGCTGGCACCCGCAGCGTAGGCAGGGCCTGGAGCAGCCAGCCAAGGATTCACTTTGCAGCTCAGACAACTTCCTCTGCCACCTCCTGGCTCTAGTAGAGCCCCCAAGCAGGGCAGCCAGGAGTGGTGTGGGCGGAGTCCTTGGGGAGCCAGAGCGCTGCTGGGGCCTTTCTCTCCAGGTCCTGCTGCCCTGCCATGTGGCAGCTGCAGTCTGAGCCCTGCTTGGGGGCCTCGGTGTCAGCCCTGCCAGCCCTGGCCGGAGCTCCCCTGAGCAGTGTGATCCTGTCCCGCCCTGCAACGGGGGATGGGGTGGGCTGTGAGGGAGACTGAGTTGTACCCTAGAGAGTGTAGCAGAGAGCTCAGCTCCCCCCCGGGGAATACGCTGGGCCGTTCCCAAGGCAGGGGGGCTGCACCTTTACTGCAGGTGAGTGAGAGATGGGATCTTGTACCAGCCAGAGCCCCGTCTCTGCAAGGGGGGAGGAGCCTCTCTGGGTGGGCGACGGATCCTGGCTCTGGAAGCAGTAATGGCACAGACCTTAATGAACAAGCTCAGCACTGGGTTCATTGCTCCCCAGGCAGGATTTCCAGTCTCCAGAGCTCACGCAATCTCCTGGGTGGAGCGAGGGGAGGAGCTGCGGATCCCGGATCTCCAGGGCTCTGAGGAAGGGGGGCTCGGCAGCGACACCCACACAGCGGAGCAATCGACTAAACTGACTCAGAAATCAATTTCTGTGTCCTCATAGCAGGTGTCACTTCTGCATTTTCATCAAGTGTAACTGGCCCGTCAGCTTGTGAGCTACTCCAACCAGAAGGTTTCGAGGGGAAGGGTGGGTTCTCTCCTTTGGGAAAGGCTTATGAGAAATGAGGATCAACTCAGCTCATGATTATTCCTCCTTTCCAGCTATTCTTTGGGTGTGTTACCTCTTTTCTGTTCCCCTTCCAGAGTTTTCCTTTCAGCTCAGTCCAAACAATGACTCCTTTCTGGATTCCCTCTCTATCCCAGCAGGTGATGAGACGCAGAGTGAGAACAACAAGGAAAGTCTTCAGCAGGAAGGACTGGAGCATGCGGCTCCACGTGGGATATTACTGGGAAGATCTGAAGGGCATGTTTCCCAGAGTCCTGAGCAGGGAGAGACCTGGGAGCATCAGTGTAGCCGTGAACTGCTACAGGGAAGCCATCTGGAGGAGGGGCAGGGTAAATCCAGTCACCGGAGCCACACAGAAACCGTTCAACAGAAAATCCTCTGTCAAGACGCATCCCGCACTTGCAGTGAGAGTGCAGGTCTTATCGAACAGGAAAGAACCTACAGAGGAGGGAAGCCGTTCAAATGCTCTGACTGTGGGAAATGCTTCAGTCTGGGCTCAGTCCTTGTTACCCACAGGAGAAGCCACACAGGGGAGAAACCCTTCTGCTGCTCCGACTGTGGGAAAAGCTTTAGTAAGAGGTCAAACCTTGTTAGACATTGGAGAACCCACACTGGAGAGAAATCCTTCATCTGCTCTGACTGCGGGAACAGCTACAATTGCAGCTCAGACCTTGTTACCCACAGGAGAATCCACGGAAGGGAGAAACCCTTCAACTGCTCCGACTGCGGGAAAAGCTACAGTAAGAGCTCGGATCTTCTTATCCATTGGAGAAGCCACACAGGGGAGAAACCTTTCATCTGCTCTGACTGCGGGAAAAGCTTCGGTAAGAGCTCAGAGTTTGTTAGACACAGGCGAATCCACACGGGAGAGAAACCCTTCAACTGCTCCGACTGTGGGAAAAGCTTCAGACAGAGCTCACACCTTGTGACCCACAGGAGAACCCACACCGGGGAGAAACCCTTCAACTGCTCTGACTGCGGAAAAAGCTTCAATCAGCTCTCAATTCTTGTTAGACATAGACGAACCCACACGGGGGAGAAACCCTTCAGCTGCTCTGACTGCGGGAAAAGCTTCTATCAGCGCTCAAGTCTTGTTAGACATAAGACAACCCACACGGGCGAGAGACCCTTCAGCTGCTCTTACTGTGGGAAAAGCTTCAGTCAGTGCTCCTGCCTTACTAACCAGATAATACATACAAGAGAGACAACCCAACTGCTCTGATTGACGGAAAGTTTTAAAATACAGGTCAGACGTTGTTTAGACAGAGGAGAAGCCACATGGGAGATATGCTTCAGCTTGGGAACAGCTACAGTGAATGCTCTCACCCTATTGCACATCAGACCATTCTCACAAGACAGAGCCCCCATAACTGCTCTGACTGTGAGCAAAGGTTCATCTGGGCCTAATACCTCATTGATCATGTCTTGGAAGAGAAAAGAAACCGCTGTAGTTCAAGCAGAAAACCTTTAATCAGTTTCCATACATTCTATCACATTGGAGTACCCAAATATGGGAAACCCTATTGTATTGTAACAGGGTTTCTGGGGGCATTGCCAATAGGGTTAAATCAGGGTGAATTGTTTAAAGGCAGGGCTAATTATAACCCCAGCCTGACAGTCCTCCACCAGAAAGCACATCAAAGCACGCACAAAGAGTACTTCTGTTTACTGCACTGGCCAGCAAGAAGACAAACAAGCAGTCATCTCAGACTCACCATCTTCTCCTGTGCCACAGCCAATGAAAGTTGTGAAAACCAAGCTCACCAACTCCAAACAGGTTCTCACCATGCCAAAGGATCTGCCACATGGCCAAGTCAATTTATACTTTAGATCCTACCTGAAAGAGTGTGCTGTGCAAATCCTTCAGAATCGAAAATCAAAAGATTTATGAATACTGAAAGAAAGAAAATGTTGAGAATAAAATTGTTAAAGGACACAACTTACATACACCAATTGCAATGTTCCAGGTGCAGGTTTGTAGCAGAGATGGAATAAGCTGCTGTCTTTCATCTGAAGAAGTGGGTTGAGCTACAAAAGCTTATGATACCATTTACATTTTTTGTTAGTCTCTAAAGTGATGAAGGTGTTTTCTATTACAAACTAACATGGCTACCTCTATGAAACTGCTGTCTTAAAAGTATTTGGGGCACATCCTCTGTTAGGATGGGTCATCAGTCCTTCTGCACCCAGTTCATAGCAAAGATGCCCCTGAAGTGATGAGCTGGAATGAAGACAAAGATGCAGGAACCTCTAGGTACCTTTGCCCATGCAGAGGGAATTCCGGTGTACGCGCTGTGTGTACTTTCCTCCCAAAATGGTGTTTGTCACATGAGCAAGTCATCTGTCCACACGTGACTCAGTCCTTTTAGACAAGCTGTCGTCTTACATGCTGATCTGAAGTTACACAGCAAAGTCTTCAGCTGTGGATTGGCGCCACATGAGGTGTATTGGAGTCCTGTGGCACCTTATAGACTAAGTGTACGTCTACACTAGCTTGTTAGTTCGAGCTAGGTAGGGTAATGAGGGCAAGCGGAGTTGCAAATGAAGCCCGGGATTTAAATATCCTGGGCTTCATTTGCATGTCCCCGGGCACCGCCATTTTTAAATCCCCCTTAGTCCGAGCTCTGTGCCTGTGGCTACATGCGGCACGGAGTAGGTAGTTCAAATTAAAGATCCTAATTCGAACTACCGTTACTCCTCGTGGAATGACGTACCCTAACAGATGCATTGGAGCATAAGCTTTCATGGGCAAAGACCCACTTCATCAGATGCATCTGACAAAGTGAGTCTTTGCCCACAAAAGCTTATACTCCAATATATCTGTTAGTCCATAAGGTGCCACAGGACTCTTTGTCGCTTTTGCAGATCCAGACTAACACGGCTACCCCTCTGATACTTGAGGTGTATTGTCAGTCAAGTATTGCTAGTCAGTTAAGTAGCAGCCCTTTCACAACAGGTGTGTGAAACCTGTTAATAATCTCCCAG
Source organism: Pelodiscus sinensis (assembly GCF_049634645.1). NCBI lineage: Eukaryota > Metazoa > Chordata > Testudines > Trionychidae > Pelodiscus > Pelodiscus sinensis. Next base: position 958,187 of record NC_134742.1, read on the forward strand.
AAGAAACATGTGAAATACTAGTACAGAGCCAATACTCATAACTTCAGATAAAAAATGGTACATGTCAATGAGAGCAAACATTCTTCTAAAGACAAAAGTGGAATCAAATTTGTGGTCCATTTTTGTCAGTGTTGTGGTCATATGATTTAAAAAACCGTTAGGTTCACAATTTCAGATATTTTAATTTGAAATGCCACATGGTGTTGTAATTTCAGGGGTCCTGACCAAAAAAGGAATTGTGGAGAGGTGTCAGAAGTGTCACAATGTTATTGCTGGAGGAGTTGTGGTATTGCTGCCATTCTGTGCTGTGTTCAGAGTTGGGGGCCTGTCCAACAGCCATCACTCTGTGGTCATCTTGCTCTGAAGGCAGGCAGACCTCTAACTAAGGGCCAGATTAAGTTCCTTCTATTGATGAAGCATTTGGAAGTGGAGGAGAGGGAAAAGCAGAGACGCTTTGAGCTGGAGAAAACTGAGAAGCTGGACACTCCAACAACACCGACTAACCCCCCCGCTCCACCTAATGGTCCCCAACCCAAGAAGTACCCGGTGTTCAAGATAGGAGATGATGCGGAGGCCGCCTTAGTGAATTTAGAATGTGCCTGTCTTGGGTACAACATCCCCAAAGAGCAGTACATGATGGAGCTGAGACCACAACTCAGTGGCCTTTTAGCAGAATTGGCAACTGAAATGCCTGAGGAAAACATGAATGATCATTAGTTTTTTAAGCAAGAGGCCAGAACTTGGATGTGGCTCACCACCGAACATGCCTGTTGCCGTTTCAGAGCCCGAAGGTGGAAACCAGACGTGCCTGCATGCTTAAAAAAAACCAAAACCTGGGACGCAGGGATATCAGGAGCAGATGTTAATACTATGGAAGAGCCAGCTCTCCTGGTGAAAACAGAACCGTTCCCATAGGGCTTTACTATAGACCTCCAAAGATACAGTGAAGATGGGAAGCCCAAAACCATAACACGGGTGGGGAAAATTGGAGGCTGGAGGTGCGATTACAAAAGAAAACTGCCAGCCATTCGAGGGAGTACCAGAGGGGCTGTCTCAGAATGGGAGGAGTCAGACGCGAGACTTAGACAGCAAGTAGATCACAAGGTTTGTTTGTTGACAGGGACACAGCGTAGCCCCACTTCTTGTTACAGGAACCAGGCTCATTTGGTACAATCCATCTTGGGCATGGGGGGCCCAGAGCCAGGATTCTGGGCCCCTGTCTGTCCCCCCCAAGCAAGCTAGACTCCCCTCTCCCTAAGCCAGCCAAAAAACTAGCTCATGCACCCAGCAACTGGCCCCAGCCCTGTAGGCAGCCCCACCTACTGCTTTGTCCCGCTCCCCAGGTATCATCTGTCACTGGCTGCATCTTCCCCTGAGGGGCAGGTGACCAGAGGCCTGGGTCATTCCCTCTGTGCGTCCCCTCAGGAGCCCCATCCCCCGCTGGGCACCACACGCAGTCATTGCAGAGCAGCCTAGGGCAGTCGGAATCGCATACGGCACAACAAAGCAAACAGTGAGCACGAGACCCACTGTGTCACATCTCCCCCCTTTGAGACCGAACCGAGCAGGGTCACTCAGCCAGTGGCCTGGGGAAGTTCAGGGCCTTCTCTCCATGCCAGAGGGTCAGCAGGGACTCGGCACCGTCCTTGACACAGACCCCTCCATGGCCCCATGTGGAAGGAACAGCCTCCAGCTCAGCAGTTCGGTGCTGGGCCCATGGTGCAGCCCTTGAAGCTGTCTGACTTCTCCCCATTGGGACACAATGCAGCTCCGTGGGGAAATCATTCTCTCACATCCGGGCCGTTAGCTGGGCTTTGCTGAACCCTCTGATCTTCATCCCTCTCTCCTGGCAGAGCTCAGCAATGTCCCTGCTCTGAAGTGGCTTCACACAGTCAAAGAGACTAACAAGTAACTCTTTTGGCGGAGTCTGGTTCTCTGAGACTTCACCTTTGACATACAACACAGCTCAGGGCTCTTAACAAAGGGGCTGATGTACTCGCCTGGAAAAGTTTCCCAGACTAAGCCCGTTAAGACGCTCCTTGTATATAAGTTGTTGTATTCCTTGTATGCAGAGGATCTTGGTCTTTGTGTATTTAGTAGTGAATTTAGTGTGTGCAAGTATAGGATTATCCAAAACCTCCAAGAAGAAATCACAGCCAATGTGGACCAGTCTGTCGAGTGATTGGGCAACAAAATGGCAAATGAAATTTAATGTGGCTAAATATAAAGTAATGCACATTGGAAAAAATAACCCCAACTATACGTACAGTATGATGGGAGCTAATTTGGCTACGACAAATCAGGCAAGAGATCTTGGAGTTATCGTTGATAGTTCTCTGAAAACTTCCACACAGTGTGCTGCGGTGGTCAAAATGGCAAATAGAAGGTTAGGAATTATTAAGAAAGGGATAAAAAATACGACACAGAATATCTTATGCCCCTGTATAAAACTATGGTACGCCCACATCTTGAATACTGTGTACAGATGTGGTCTCCTCACCTCAAAAAAGAAATTTTGGCCTTGAAAAGGGTTCAGAAAAGGGCAACTAAAATGATGAGGGGTTTGGAACGGGTCCCCTATGAAGAGAGGCTAAAGCGACTGGGACTTTTCAGTTTAGAAAAGAGGAGACTGAGGGGGGATAGGATAGAGGTCTGTAAAATCATGAGTGGTGTGGAGAGGGTGAATAAAGAAAAGTTCTTCATTAGTTCCCATAATAGAAGAACTAGAGGACACCAAATGAAATTAATGGGTAGCAGGTTTAAAACCAATAAAAGAAAGTTCTTCACGCAACGTGTAGTCAACCTGTGGAACTCCTCAGCAGAGGAGGCTGTGAAGGCTAGGGCTATAACAGTTTAAAGAGAAGCTAGATAATTTCATGGATGTGAGGTCCATAAAAGGCTATTAGCCAGGGGATAAAATGGTGTCCTTGGCCTCTGTTTGTCAGAGGCCGGAGAGGGATGGCAGGAGACAAATCGCTTGATCATTGTCTTCGGTCCACCCTCTCTGGGGCACCTGGTGCTGGCCACTGTCGGCAGACAGGCTACTGGGCTAGATGGACCTTTGGTCTGACCCAGTACGGCTGTTCTTATGTTCCCTGTGTGTGATTTGGGAGGTGCATGATGGGTAAGAGGGGTGCTTGGCCTTTTCTGAACATCCAGCATTCAGTAACCAAAGGGCTAAACCCAGGTAGCTAGAAAGTGTTGGCAGGAAGCCAGGAGAACTAAGAAACTATTGGAATTTGAATGGGAAGGGTACCTGCCTGCTGGTTTTCTTTGTGTTCTTTTTAAGGCAGGAGCTGGGGGAACAAGCTGAATGGAACCCGGCAGAACCATCATGCCTTCAAAGCATACGGGGCATGGCAGCACGGGTAGGTGAGTCAGTAGGAAATGTCTATTTAGACACAATCAGGCTGTTTTCTGTGTTTCTTGATCAATTAAACGTCTCTGTGCCGAGTCTCTGTGCCCCCCACACCGTACACTGTAACCTTGAGCTGAAACCCAGGGGTGTTTAGTGCTTTTCTCAGTGACTTTAAAACACTTAGCAACCAAGTGTGCTTTGTGAAGTCTTTTAATGAAATCACTTTCCAGGACACAAGAATCAAATCCTCACCTTAAAAACAAAGGCAAGAGGAGGTCAGTGGATACCTCCTAAGACTGAGAGGTGAGCTGTCAGATTGGCTGTGGCCCACCTCTGAACATGCCTGTTGCTGTTTCAGTGTCCTAAGTGGAAACCAGACGTGGCATGGCCCCAACATGCCTGCCAGGTTAAAATAACTGGGATGCAGGGATGGCAGGGACAGATGTGAAGACTGGAGGAGCCAGCTCTCCTGCTGAAAATGGAACACTTGCCAGAGGGACTTGGGTAATATGCCAGGTTCATCTGGGCACCTCTCCAAGGTCGAGTCAGGGCTATTTTCAGCCCAAGCCTGGGGAGGGGCGAGCCTTCCATGTAAGACACCAAACCAGACAGCTCTTCAGCTGCCACTCTGGCCAGCAGAAAGTCTCACAAGCGAAACCCCTCCAACCCCCCAGCTTTACCTGTGTCACAACCTGCCCCACCCCGACACAGGCGAAAGGTTATTAAACCAATCTCTCCAGCTCCTACTCCCAAAGAACCAGCTCAGTTTGTACCTCATCTTACCCAAAAGAGCACGCTGGGCCAGTCCTTGATTAACCTGGAGAGTTTAGATTCTAAGCAGAAAGGTTGCGCGTGAGATGGTTACACATCACCGAGTGCTCGCGGCAGGCTCTTAGCAGAGACGTAACAAACTGCCAGCTTACAAGTCTCTGGTTACAGCCTATGTCCGTCTGGGCCCGCTGGTGCGTCTGGACTGGAGCGCAGGAGTGACGACGGGATGGAGGCAATCTCAGAAACATCCTGCCCATGGAGATGGAAAACACATTTGTCTTCTGGGTGCTGGTGCCGCCCAGAATGGACTGATCACATGACCACATACCAGTTTCTGCTTTTTTTAGCCGAGGAGCCATGGAGTCCCCAGGTGTGCCCTCCGCCAAGGGGCCATTGTGTGCTCCTCCAGTGTCAACTGGCAACATGTTAGAGCCGTGGCCCCTGCAGCCCCCCCCCCCAGCAGAAAACATGCAATATATCGACACAAAGCCCGCATTCCTAACTGTACACAGCTCACACAAGTACACAGGTAGCCCAGCTCTCGTTACACACCTCACATGCCCCCGTGCTCCGAATGGGGGGGGGGGGTAAGCACATGAGTAGGTACAATGATTTGCCTATTCACATTAAACTCCAATAATGTGGCACCTTCCTGAAGAGCTGTACTGATACATCCAAGGTGGGAACCTACAACCATGACAGAGGGAACTGGAGCCAGGGAGGAACAAATCTCACGTCATTCGAGGCAGGACCAGGAGGGGCGCCCAGGGAGTACCACCCCTGGGGGCAATCCCAGGGCCTACCTGACAGGGAGGAGCCCTCCACCCCAAGGGAAGCCACGGACACCCTCTTGTCCCACGGCCCCTTTCTAGGGAGCCACCGCGCTGCCGTGACAAGGCACCTGGGCGGCGTTTTACATGTAAGGAGTGGAGGCCTGTGACAGCCCAGAGCCCCACCAGACCGGAGCGCAGCGCATTGCTCGGGGTCGCACCGAGAGTCCTCAGGCCCAGGTGGCTCCCATACCCCCGAGCGAAGGGACACCGATATGGGCGTTTGAGACAGTCTCCCATGAGCTGCTCATTGAAGAAAATGGGAAATGAGGGTAAAAGAAAACACACGGTCCTGGAGTCATCCCTCCCCCCTACCTCTGAAATGCAGTCCCTGCTCCCTCCTTCTCTCTGCCCCCGGCAATAGCCGCTCACGTGCTCTAGGGCCCCCGCCTCCTGGCTCTCAGTAGCCAGCCTGCCCTGTCACTCAGGCTGACCTGGTGTATTGGCCACTGCCCACCGCACCCTGGAGACTGTCCCTTCCTTTTGGGCTGGAGGCTAGTCAACCAAACCCCCCCCCCCCACAGCAGTGAGTTTGTGTGAGGGGCCAATGCCCCTGACAATAAACCCCCACTGCCATTGGCTGTTCCACAGCAGAGCCCCATTGGTCACATGGAATCAGATGGGCCCAGATCAGATCATCCAGAATTGAAAACGGGTGTGTGGGGCTGCAGCGCCATCTAGTGGCTACAGGAGTTGCCACCCCAACCTGGTGTCCGGGTTGGGGGGTTCCTCTGCACCTCCCAGCATCTGTACTGACTCCAGGTGACAGTGCTCCTCCCATCACGCACTGCCGTTAGTGACACCCTCACAGCTCCCCAGCTGTCCCTGCCATGAGGCAGGCAGGACCCGACTGTTACACCCACCGACAGAGGGAGAAAGGAAGATGGAGAAAGAGAAAGGCCCGTGTCTGACACCGCACAGCTGGGCAGAGGCAGTGTTGGGAACAGGACCACAAGCCCTGAGTATCCCACACACCCTCAGGCTGGAGTTTCACACCCTCATATGGGCTGCAGACCCAAGCCCTGCCTAGCGACTACTCAGCCAGTATTTTAGAAGCACTGGCCCATTAGCATGAACGAGGAACTGCTCCGACACACCCACTGGCGAGAAGCAGAATTCCCCAAGCAGACGACTGGTGCTGGCTCCTTTGCTGGGCTTAAGGAGAAACACAAGGGCCTGAGTCTCCGCCCCGTCACTGGGTGGGGGGCCCAGCTCTCAGGGGCGGGAGCCTGAAAGTTCTCTTCCCAGGTGGCCCAGTGGGGATGACTCACGCTCAGAGCCCTCTGCCTGGCCCATGTCTTTGGGAGAGCTTCCCACCCCTCGGGGCTGGAGAGCAGCCCCCTCCCCGCCAGCAAGAGGAGGGAGAAGGGAAACCAAGCCAGACAAAACCCAGTGTCCTCAGTGATTCTCAGGGACAAAGGCCTATGGGGAGGGGAGGGGGGGATAGTCCTTCACCGTAACCAAGTATTTATTGTACAGGACTTGCATTTGGGCTGCATCTGTACCAAACCTCTCAGAGGCTCACCTTCTCCACAGGGACGTCCGTCTTCTAGCTCAGTTACGGGAAGGGGAGAAAACTCAGAAGAGGCTCCTCCTCCTCCTCACGTTCATTGCCCTGCATTTTCTCTCAGTCCTTACAGGAAGGAAAAGCAACAGGGGCCTCTGAGATCGCCCCTGCCCTGCAGCCTGTCCCACCTGGCGGTTGTCATGGCCCGTGTGAGGTCACCACCGCCCAGACCCGGGAACAGCGGGGGGCAGGTCCAACCGCGGGGACGCACAGCGGTGTGGGTTTTGGAGCAGAGCCGTCAGACAGCCTGGAGTCCAAGAAGCTACTGCGGGAGCTGAGGAGTCCAGGGCTCTGGTGGCTGAGGGTTTACCCAGAGGCCAGAGTGCAGGGCTTTCCAGGGAAGGGTCTCTCAGCTAAGTCCTACAGCTCGATGGGTGGCCGATAGCCCAGAGGGGGTTCCTCCATCTTTATCGGGGTGGCTGGGAGATAGAGGCGGGGTGCGTCTCTGTCACTCCAAGCTGCCCACCTGTCACTCAGCCTTCAAGGGGGAGTGGTGAGTCTGGACTCCCTGCGGAGGGTGACTGATCAGACACAGAACTGGCACTTGCTCTGAGACAGGGAGGCAGAAATCTGTCTGTAAATGCATGGGAACAGGCTAAGGGACCACCCGAGGGATGGGCCGAGGAATGTCTCAACAGGGAGAGGGGAACACCTTTCCATTGGAACCCCTCCCTTCCTACACCCTCAGGGTAGTCCTGATACAGCACGCCTTTCTGATGAGAAAGAGAAACCGGTAGCGGAACACACCACCTGGTACACAGCGGTGTTAAAGGGGGGGAGAAATACTGTACCCCACACAGGGTCTACAGAGAGAGTGTGGTATGAGATCCATACTTGGAAACACTACTCCATCATTGGTTTGCTGGTAACCTTATGACTCGGCCTGCAATACGCATGGACCAGCACAAAGAAACTCATATGAACAGTAAACCTCTCGAAAGTATGCAGCATACGTGAGTTATAGAAAAACATCTGTGCTTGCTGGGGACAGAAGCGAAAGGATCGCACAAGCATGCAGCTTCTAAACTAATGACTGCATGGGCTTAGAGCCAGGCATAGCAGCAAAGGAACAACCTGCACTGCTGCATGGATGGGGAAACTGAGGCACACCCACCTTATGGTGACGGTGGCTAAATGCCAAGACACTTACACACTGTATATGTGCCCAGAACAAAATTCACGTGGGGGTGGCCATGGCAGGTCTGGGCCAGGGTTAAGACCAGTGGGCAGAGGTGTATCTCCCTGCCACAGCCCTAAGCACTTGTGCAGCACTTACTAGGCTGCTACGCGGTCACATGAACATGCAACTCAAAGGGACCTTGGGTTACAGGGTTTTCCCTTATGTTGATCCTTTGATGCTCAATGAGGGTTGCGTCCTGAGAGAAGGTTTCGCCCCAGTCAGAGGAACGGACGGATTTCTCTCTTGTGAAGATTCTCCTGGATCTAACATCGCCTGAGCTCTGAAAGCACCTTTCCCCGCAGCCAGGGCAGTTCCAGGGCTTCTGCCCTTGTGAACTGTGCAGTGATTGTAAAGATTTGATCGACAACTGAAACTTTTCCCACACTCCGAGCAGCTGAAGGGTTTCTCCCGTGTGTGGGTGCTCCGATGTCTGACAAGGTCTGACCTCCGACGAAAACTTTTCCCGCAGTCAGAGCAGCAGAAAGGTTTCTCCCCTGTGTGGATTCTCCCATGAGTAACAAGGCCTGACCTCCGACTGAAGCTTTTCCCACAGTCAGAGCATCTAAAGGGTTTCTCTCCTGTGTGTGTTCTCTGGTGACTAATGAGATTTGAACTCTGACTGTAGGTTTTCCCACAGTCAGAGCAGCGGAAGGGTTTCTCCCCCGTGTGGCTTCTCTTATGCCTAACAAGACTTGAGTGTTGATTGAAGCTTTTCCCGCAGTCAGAGCAGTTGAAGGGTTTCTCCCCTGTGTGGCTTCTCCTGTGGGTAACAAGGTGTGCCCTCTGATTGAAACTTTTCCCACAGTCAGAGCAGCTGAAGGGTTTCTCGCCGGTGTGCATTCTCCTGTGTCTAACGAGCAGTGAGCTCATACCGAAGCTCTTCCCACACTCAGAGCACATGTAGTGTTTCTTTCCTGTGTGGTTCCTCTGATGACGAACGAGACTTGAGCGCTCACAGAAGCTTTTCCCGCAGTCAGAGCAGTCAAAGAGTTCCTCCCCGGTGTGGGCTCTTTGATGTATAACCAGGTGTGATCGCCGAAGGAAGCTTTTCCCACAGTCAGAGCAGCTGAACGGTTTCTCCTCTGAGTGGAGTTTCTGATGTAAAAAAAGGACTAGTCTCAATTTAAAGCTTTTCCCACATATTTTGCACGTGGAGGCTCTCTCTGGATTGGGTCTTCTCTGAATAGCTTTTTTGATTCTCTTCACACCTCTCCGGTGACTGGATTTACCCTGTCCCTCCCTTGCATGGTTTCCCTGCTGCCGTTCTAGGCTACGCTGACTCTCACAGGTCTCTCCCCGCTCGGGACTCTGGGAAACATGCCCTTCAGATCTTCCCAGTAACATGCCACATGGAGCCACGTGCTCCGGTCCTTCCTGCTGAAGACTCTCCTCATTCTTCTCATGCAGCGTCCCATCACCTGCTGGGACAGAGAGAGAATCCAGACAGGAGTCATTCTCTGTGCTGAGCTGAAGGGAAAACTCTGACAGGGGGACAGAAAAGGGGGAACACACCCAAAGAACGGCTGGAAAGGAGGAATAATCATGAGCGAGTTCATCCTCCTTCCTCACAACCCTTTCCCAAAGGAGAGAGCCCTTCCCCCCCACACCCTCTGGACTGGAGTGGATCACAGGCTGAAGGGTCTGTGACGCTTGATGAAAATGCAGAAGTAACATCTCCTATGAAGACACAGAAATTGGTCTGAGTCAGTTCAGCCAATTAATCCCCTGTGCGGGTGTCGCTGCCGATCCGGGATCCGCAGCTCCTCCCCTCGCTCCACCCCGGAGATCGCGTGAGCTTTGGAGACTAGAAATCCTGCCCGGGGAGCAATGAACCCAGTGCAGATCTTGTTCATTAAGGTCTGTGCCATTACTGCTTCCAGAGCCAGGATCCAAGTCGCCCACCCAGAGAGGCTCCTCCCCCCTTGCAGAGACGGGGCTCTGGCTGGTAAAGATCCCATCTCACACTCACCTGCAGTAAAGGTGCAGCCCCCCCACCTCGGGAACGGCCCAGCGTATCCCCCGGGGGAGCTGAGCTCTGTGCTACACTCTCTAGGATACAAGTCAGTGTCCCTCATGGACCACCCCACCCCCCCATTGCAGGGCGGGACAGGATCACACTGCTCAGGGGAGCTCCGGCCAGGGCTGGCAGGGCTGACACCGAGGCCCCCAGGCAGGGCTCAGACTGCAGCTGCGACATGGCAGGTCACTAGGACTGGAGGGATGTCCTGCCCAGCCTGGGCCGCCCTCCATGCCTGCCCTTCCTTGCTTGACGGTCACAGGTAGGTAGGGTACACAGGATGCCCACCGCAGAGAGGTGGCAGGGTAGCCCCTCTCTGTCCCAGGCTTCCCGAGGAGTGTGGGCAGTGCCGGGGGGCGGAGGGAAGCACTGGACATCCGCAGCCACCCTCCCTCAGCCACAGCCCCCAGCACCACTGGTATGTCCTTGAACCTGCTTCGCATGGAAGGGGGCGTGGGGAGGGGACAGTCTCTCACACAGGAGCCAAGATTACCGGATATTGGGGGGCAGAGAGCAATGAGGGACCCTGAACCAAACCCAACCCAGCTTCTAATACCCGAGGGGACAGGAATCCTTACCCAGCCAGCTCACAGCCTCGTAATTCTCCTGCATCACGTCCCAGTAGAGGGCTCTCTGGCCCGGGTCCAGCAGAGCCCATTCCTCCTCAGAGAAATACACAGCCACCTCCTCGAAGGTCACCGGCCCCGCCGCGGCCATTTCCTGTCCCTGGCTCTGCAGGCCGTGGGCTGAGCTGGAGACAGACATGGGTGTCCTGCAGCCTGTTGGGGAAGAAGGGCAAATGGAGACATTTCAGAAGAGGCTTTAATCCTTCCCATGCCCCTGTTCTGCCCAGATGCTGTCCCTGTTGACACATAAGCCAGACCCAGCCGTTTTGGGCAAATGCTGGAGTCGAGATAGTCCATGAACAGCACACACAGGTTAGATCCCAAATCCATATTCCTCTCTCTCAATACCTGGCTCGAGTTCAACATCACTGCGCCTGCCACAATGGGATTCGGTTCTGAGCGCCCAGTGGTTCTGATACACAAACCGCATGGTCCCCTGCCTGAACGTGGATGTAGATGTCTAAATTTAGGCTTCTGTATTCAAGGCCCCTAGTCTCCCTCCATGTCACTGTAGCACAGACCTAGGCTCTCTCATCAGGATTAACCCAACACAGACTTCACAAGCCCCCCACGCAACACAGATGAGGTCACAGGGACCATTCAGGTATTTAAATTTAAACACCTGCTGAATTTTTACTGGATGGGATCCTAAAAAATTACAGATTCACAGGGTCAGAAGGAATCATTAGAAACTCTGGTCTCATCTGTGTCACAAACCATTGTACTTAATCCCGTTACCCCACAACAAACCTTTATTTCCCCAGAGCATATTTTCTAGAAAATCGTCAAGTTTTGTTTTGAAGACATCAAGAGACGGAGAATCCACCAGTTCGTCAGCCACTTGATTCAGCGGCTAATCACCTTCCCCACCACACATCCCTGCCCCCTCCCTCGTCTGAGTGTGTCGGGCTTCAGCTTCCCGTTCTTGGTTCACACTGAGCCGGACCCACTAGACTGAGGAGCCGTGGGGGTTCCAGAAGTTTCTCTCCATGAACAGACTGGTGCAGAGGAAACCAGGCAGCTCTCAGAGGCTTTGTTACAAAAGCGACAGTGCATTGATACTGAACAGACTGACCAGTGACATCTCTCTGCTCTAAGGGGCTGTAACGAGTGAGCTTTAGCTGCACACCTTTAGTGTCATATCATGGACACAAGCCCTTCATAAGGGAATGGAACAGGGGGAAATAGGGGTAAAAAACCCCGTTAATTCCTTTAGTCTGAAACGCTTTCGCTGCTCTTCCATCACAGCTACACATATGGTGCATGCGCAGACCATGCTGTGCATGCACTGACCACGCTGCGTGGCCGCGTCGGGCTAAAATCTGCTTGCCACAGGTGAGTAGATTGCCTTAGTTGTTGAGCCTTGCCCATGACAGCAGAGTAACACCACTGGCTCCCCAACGGTCATATTGTTAATAATGTTGTTTAACATCACACCCGAGTCAATGCGACAATACCGAACTTGTCATCCAAATCCGATTCAGCTGTCTCCCTCTGGAACCAGTGATAACATGCTTTTGTAGAGGGATGGCTGCTTTTAAATCCATTACTGAATGTCCAGGGAGTAGCACACAGAAGCCCATTAGGGAAAGTTTTAACCTCCCTGCACATTCACTAATGGATTGACAAGTGGCCAAACTTCTACAGCCCCCGGGGGGACACACCTGCAAAGTCCTTTCCAGTTTTAAGCAGACACACAAACCCATCGGGGACTCCTGCGGACCCTAAGACCAGGTCTGGCCGTTAGCGTGTGGAAGGGGCTGTATGTAAAATATCCTACAGCATCTAGCCCATTATCGGGCAGGGAAGAGCTGGGCACACTGTGCCGTTCGGAGCACAGCCCTGGGGTGCCCCATCCCGGAAATGGCAAACACGCCATTCCTGCCCCCACACTTCATTTTTGCAAGTACTGTAAAGGACTTTCTTCCCTCCCCACCAGTCACTTCCCTCCCCTCTGCCTCTCCCCATCCTGGGGTTTCCCCTCTTCCACTGGCTGGCCTGATTTTGCCCCTTGGCCCTTCGCCTGGCCCTGCTGCCTGTAGTGTGATCCACTTGTGCTGTCGGTTTTTTCTCTGAATACTCGCACCATCCCTGCTCTCCCACCTCTGGTAGTTGGCGCTGCTCCTGGGGCGGGGCTGCATGGCAGGTGGCTGCCTCCTGTGCCAGAGCTGGAGCCAGGGCTGAGATGCCACCGTCCCAGGACAGCTGCACAGTGGCCTGGCTCCAGCAGGCCTGGCCGCATCTTTAGCTACAAAGGGGTCAGCTAAGCGCCTGCTGAAGACATTGCTCTATTTTCAGTCTGACGTCATTTCACCCTCTTCCACAAGACACAGAGGCAGCTTTTTTAATAGCAATGTTAAAACTTAATACAGAGATTATCAGAAGATGATCCACACCTATATGAAAATGACCAATACAGAGATTTATAGTTAATACAGAGATGTATCTCCATTATGGAGTTTGGGCCATCAATTTCCAGTTACAGCAAAAGTTTTGTTTGTCAGAAATAAAAGGGAACATTTCATCTCCCTTCCAAGGCATTTACTTGCTTTCTGTAGCTTCAGGAGGTAGCTAAGTTAGTCTGTACAGGATAAACTTAAAAAACAGCAAATGGTCTGGAAGCACTTTAGAGACAAAACATGTAGATGGGATCATGAGCTTTCGTGGGCACAGCCCACTTCTTCAGATGACCAGAGTTTTGACTTTAGGATGTGCAGACCCAAAATAAATAGGGGAGAATGAAGGGGGAGGGGAAGGAAGGAGCAGAGGGTATGAAAATATCAAAGGGAAAACCAAAGAGGCAGAGCTGGCAATCTATAAGCACCTAAAGATTGGATACTTAAAAGAAGCAGATAAGGATCACAGGGTAGCAATTAGAGAGAAAAGATACAGTAAGTATATACAGTAAATATGTATTATCATTCAATGTGGCATTTTGCCTTATCCCCCTGAAAAGATCCTGTGCAGTATTTCTAAGTACAATAATAAAATCCAGTTAAAATCCATTCTCAGCCATGGTGTGACTAAAGAGAAGTATTTTCCCAGACCTATTTAATTTGGAGACATGTGAAATACTGTCCAGCACCATATATAGGCTACAGTAAATTTAGGGTTTAAAATACATTTCTGCAGATAAATAAAAAAGATTTTGTTGTGGGAACAGAAACTAATTTTTGCCATTTTTAACGTAATTTCCATATCACTCAGATTAATATTTTGGTAACAGTTCCAAGTTGTCTAGTTGTACATCATTTTCCAAGATATGAAGAATACAAAATGATACAGATGGACATGCTATAACACACTGGTGTGTGAGCCAGTGGAAGAGAAACATCTATAAATCTAACAGTTCTCTGCAACTATTTCAACATGGAAATTTTCACTCACTGTTTTGTTTTTAATGTTGGATGGTTTTTTTTTTCTCCTTTGGGTTTTTTTTTTTTTTTTTGTAAATACAGTAGACTTGATGCCACACAAACAGGGTCACTTTTTCATGCTAACAGCCTGGTCCAAAAATCTGTGGAAAAGTCCGTCAACCAGCCGAAATGCTATTGAAGGCCAAAAAGTGTAGTATGAAAATATTCCAGCACCCAGCTGGGGTGTGACCTAGCAACGTGCGTGTAAACCTGTGAGGTTTTTACGGGCTCTCATGTCTCAGAGACTCCTGCATCCTCTTGGCAAACGCTCTGGGACACGTGACCTCTCTGCCTCGGTTTCCCTTCCTGTGCTTGCACACCCAACACCACACTCCTGCCGCAGTGCGCAGCTGCACCCGCCCTGGCACGTGGGGGGGGGGGGGCACCGCCACACACAGGGTGCACCAGAGCGGGGCGCACGCGCACACACGAGGGGGGGGCCCGAGGGAAAACCTGGGCGGGAACCTGCCCCCCCCCCCGCGAATTATCCCCCCTGAACCCACCATCCCTTCTCAGGGCTGCCCCCCCCGCCCTGCCCCCCCCCGTCCTCGCCTGCCCCGCCCCCCCAGGGCTGACCCCCCCCCGTCCTCGCCTGCCCCCCCACCTCGCCTGCCCCACCCCCACCCGCACCACCCCTGAGCTGACCCCCCCCGGCCCTCAAGTCTGCCCCCCCTCGCCTGCCCCGCCCCCCCAGAGCTGCCCCCCCACCCCCTCAGGTCTGCCCCCCCCCGGCCCTCGCCTGCCCCGCCCCCACCCCCTCAGGTCTGGCCCCCCCCTCGCCTGCCCCGCCCCGCCCCCTCTCAGGTCTGCCCCGCCCCCATTCCCGCCTCACCTCAGCACCCTGCCACAACCGGAAGCGGAAGCAGCGGCGCGACACCAACCGACACCAACGGCCTCCCGAGCGTTCGCGGCGCATGCGCGGCCCCCCGCGGAGGCCGGCTCGCGGCGCGCTCCGCCCCTCGCACGGGCCCGGGGCGCCCGGCGCATGCGCGGTACCGCGGCTGAGGCCGGCGCCCTGCCCGCCCGGGCTGGAACCTTCCCTGCGGCCCGGCTGGTTCGCCGGCGGCTACCGCGCGTGCGCGCGCAGGGTGGTGCACAGCCGCGCCGGCCGCGGTGCGCGCCACAAAACTTATTCCGCGCGTGGACGGAAAATCTGAAGCGAGGGCCCCGGAGGGGGGGGGGGCGGAGCAGGGACCTGCCCAGTGACCCCCGCAGCACCCTCCACGTGACCCAGCAGTGGGGGGGGGGGGCCCAGCAACCCCCCAGGCTGTTGTCCCCGCCCCACAGCAGGTGCACACGCCTTCCAGCCTGCCCCCCCCCCCAGCAACCCATGAGTCCCTGAGCAGCGCCCACCACAGCCCCACACCCACTCCAGGGCGCCCCCCTTGAGCCCTGCCCGGCCTTGGGGAGCACCTCACCCAACCCACGGCTTAGCCATAAGTGGGGCAAATGCACGCTCCTGCCCCCCTCAAGTTACAGGTCTGCCCTCTTTAAGGATGCTCTCCCATCCTGATACAGCCGTATGGGCAGGACATGCCCCCCACCCTCTGCTCCTGCCCTCACCCACAGGGCTGCCCCCCACCCCCAGACTCTCAGAGACAAGCTCCTGTCTCCCCTCCTTGGTGTAGGAGACTTCACCTAGGAGGTGGACATCTGACGCTGGTGTGAGGCCGTTTTCACCCCAGAATGGCGCTTAGGGAAGGTTGATTACTCCCAGGCTACTGTACCTGACTGCAAATCCATGCACTAGGCTGCTTTCCCTCCCTACTCTTGTCACGAATCATGGGTAGTGTGAATGGTGAGCATGAGTGAATCACCAGTAAGTGAGCTGAAGAGAGGCCATGCAGAGGTCCTGGCAAGAGCCCCAGAGGATTATGGACTTGTTTACAACTTTAAACAAGAAAGCTGTGTGAAATAAAAGAACTGTGTATGTGGCTGAGGCAGCATTTCCACATTTAAAAAAAAAATAAGAAGGGAAGAATCTAACCAGGGACAGACCATTGTTCCTCACTCCTGGTGAGACAAGCAAAATTGGGTGGTGCAAAAACCAGGTGTTTCTGGATCGGTCATGAACGCGAGTAAGAAGAAGGGGGTGTCACTAACCGACATCACCCCATTTGGACTGTGTGTAACCAGTGATGACAGCCCACCGGACTGGCCTCTGCCGAGGGGATATATACCACACCATTTTGCCCCAAGAGTTGGAGTCCATCAATTTGGCATATTAGGGTGATGTGCACATCGGACTTCCAGCTCAACCAAATTAACCGACATTACCTGAGGTCTGGGTTAGGAATTATATTTACACTGTTAATATTCCATTTAATTATTGCTTTTAATGCCTTTTTATGTTTGCAATGCCTTTTAAATGTCTTTCATTGTTTGTTTTGATTAAGTACTAAATATACATATACATATAGTGCTTTTAAAATTTCCTCCAGAATTGCTTGCAATAAACTTGTCAAGGGTACAATCTGTCTACCGTGGATCTCTTGTTCTGTGAGACGGTTATAATACACAGTCAGGAGCTCTGTTTGCTTGGCTCGATAACCCGAGCAGCAGCAGCACCACCCTCTTGTGACACTCTAGCCTAGCTGTCCAGTTTTCCCAAGTCTAGAAAAAAAACCCAGATAACTCTTTGTCTTGGACTCTAGCTGTGCAGGTTTAACCTTGTGTGTGCCTCTTCCTCCAAGGGCAGCCAAAGAAAAACAAACCAACCCAAAGATTCCAAAGGCAAAAGAGAGAAAGGAAAAATGTGTCCTGTTTGTGAAATTCTGAGGTCTGTGTCCCTGGTTCAAAATGATCCAACCAGCTTTGCCACCATGTCAAGGCTGTTCCCACTCTGGCGCTGAGTGCAGAAGGTGCGGGACTGCCAGAGACATTACAGATACCTTGCCTCTATCGGCTTCTGCTTCAAACCTCCCCAGGGGGACAGGTTTTCAGGCCTTGGGAGACAGGCTGCCACCACCTGAGTGAGAAAAACCCTTTTCTTCTTGAACCCAGGAGGAAGCACTTGGAACTTCTTCCAGAGGGGTTCCCCAGCTCTTAACATGAGAGTTAGGGAGGAGATAAAGAAAAACTGCAACCCTATTACCTCCTCTTACCTTCCAGGACACGTCATGGCTCCTTCCCCACTCTGGCACGATAAATGCAGAAGTGGGGGCCAGCAAAAGTACCCCAAAACCTTATCCACAAGGCTTTGGTATAAAGCTTCCCCCAAAATCTTAACCACCTTAGATTTTGGGGATAAAAACTTCACTGCCATCACCCAAATATTAACAAAGAAATCAGGGAGAGAGTACTTGGGAAAAGCTCAGCCCCAAAATTACAAACCAGGACACAATCATTAACCAACACTAGGTTAATAAAAAGAGAAAACTTTTATCATCACCACAATATTCCTGTTGCAAGCATAATGACCAGATGGAAAAGTAACAAAGTAATACTCATGGGCTGTGTCTACATTGGCACCCTTTTCCGGAAAAGGGATGCTAATGAGACCAGTCGGAATTGCAAATGCCCCGGGGATTTAAATTTTCCCCGTGGCATTTGCATGAACATGGCTGCCGCTTTTTTCCGGCTTGGGGCTTTGCCTAAACACTGTTTAAAAGTGCACAGACACCAGATCGCATCCCCCAAACTATAAAACAATAAAACGGATTTATCCAAACTTTACTCTACTTACAGAAAGTGAAGAATTGTTTCTTGGAGAGGGGGACATGTCTCCCTCCGTAGCTGGACAGCAACTCTCAGAGAGACAAAGAAGGGAAAAGCCAAATATTCCTTTGTCTCAGTTTGAAATTCCTACCCACATTCCTATTGGCTAACTTTACCTGAGTTAGGTGTAGTTAGCCCCGTAGTCCCCAGGCTGCTGGCTCACCCTCATGATCATGACAACACAGGAATCAAATCATCGCCTTAAAAAATGATTTATTAAAACAAAACAAAAATATACACTTGATAAAGCAGACTTGGTTGCTCGGTGTTTCAAAGTAACCAAGAAAAGAACAAAGTAAAACACAGAGAAACTCATCCCTGCGATTCAGTTCAAGATGAGTGTATGGATGAGATGGGGGAAGAGGGGCAATTACACTCCAGCCCTGCCCATTTTTGGGGGGGGGAATGCAGCTGACCTGGGACCAAATAGGAAAATTCATTAATTAGATCCTAGCAAAAATTATTGCCCACCCTTATTATAGGCTCTGTCCTCTGTGGGTTCTCCTGTGGGTAACAAGGTTTGACCTCCGACTGAAGCTTTTCCCACAGTCTGGACAGCTGAAGGGTTGCTCTCCAGTGTGGATTTTCTGATGTCTAAGAAACTCTGAGCTCTGAGAGAAGCTTTCCCCACAGTCAGAGCAGCTGAAGAGCTTCTTCCTTGTGTGGGTTCTCTGATGAGTAACAAGGTTTGAACTCGCACTGAAACTTTTCCCACAGTAAGAGCAATTGAAGGGTTTCTCCCCCGTGTGGGTTCTCCTGTGTCTAACAAGGGCTGACCTATGACGGAAGCATTTCTCGCAGTCAGAGCAGCTGAACGGTTTCTCCCCCGTGTGGATTCTCCGATGTCTCACAAACTCTGAGTTCTGACGGAAGCTTTCCCCGCAGTCAGAGCAGCTGAAGGGTCTCTCACCTGTGTGGGTGCTCCTGTGGGCAACCAGGTTTGAACTCACACTGAAGCTTTTCCCACAGTCAGAGCAGCGGAAGGGCTTCTCACCTGTGTGGGTTCTCTGGTGGGTAACAAGGGATGAACTCTGACGGAAGCTTTTCCCACAATCAGAACAGCTGAAGGGTCTCGCTCCTGTGTGGGTTCTTCTGTGGATAACAAGGTGTGACTTCTGATGGAAGTGTTTCCCGCAGACAGAGCACACAAAAGGTTTCTCTCCTGTGTGGGTTCTCCTGTGTCGAACAAGGCGTGAACTATCACTGAAGCTTTTCCCACAGTCAGAACAGCTGAAGGGCTTCTCTCCTGTGTGGGTTCTCTTATGGGCAACAAGGTATGACTTCCGACGGAAAAGTTTCCCACAGTCAGAGCAGCTGAAGGGTTTCTCTCCGGTGTGGATGCTCCGATGTCTAACAAGCTCTGAACTCTGATGGAAACTTTTCCCGCAGTCAGAGCAGGTGAAGGGTTTCTCTCCTGTGTGGATTTTCCTGTGTTTAACAAGGTTTGACCTCTGACTGAAACATTTCCCGCAGTCAGAGCATTTGAAGGACTTCTCTCCTGGGTGGGAACTTTCCTGTTCACTACGGGTTGTACAGATGCTACAGGCGCAGGGTGCATGCTGATGGGGGATTTTCGGTTGAATGGTTTCTGTGTTTCTTTTCTCTCCTCTGGTCCTGTGATTGGATTTACCCTGTCCCTCCCTTGCATGGTTTCCCTGCTGCCGTTCTGGGTTACGCTGTTGCTCCCAGGTCTTTGCCTGCTCATGAGTCTGGAAAACATGCCCTTCAGATCTTCCCTGTAACATCCTACGTGGAGCCACATGCGCTGGTCCTTCCTGCTGAAGACTTTCCTCATTCTTCTCACGCAGCGTCCCATCACCTGCTAGGATAGAGAGAGAATCCAGACAGGAGTCATTCTCTGT
The DNA here is from genome assembly GCF_049634645.1 of Pelodiscus sinensis. NCBI lineage: Eukaryota > Metazoa > Chordata > Testudines > Trionychidae > Pelodiscus > Pelodiscus sinensis. The sequence continues at coordinate 977,531 of NC_134742.1, forward strand.
GCTGAGCTGAAAGGAAAGCTCTGAAAGGAACAGAAAAGGAGGAACACACCCAAAGAATGGCTGGAAAGGAGGAATAATCATGAGCTGAGTTCATCCTCCTTCCTCACAACCCTTTCCCAAAAGGGAGAGCCCAGCCTCCCCCCCACCCTCTGGACTGGAGTGGATCACAGGCTGACGGGTCAGTGAGACTTGATGAAAATGCCGAAGTTGCACCTGGAGAGCCAGGCCCCAGCAGCGCTCTGGGTCCCTAAGGGCTCTGCCCACACCGCTCCTGGCTGTGGGGCTCGGCTCGCCCTGCTCTGTGGCTCGGGGGCTCTACTAGATCCAGGAGGCGGCAGAGGAAGTTCCCTGAGCTGCAAAGTGAATCCTTGGCTGGATGCTCCAGGCCCTGCCTACGCTGCAGGCGCCTGCCCCACTGCCTGTGCCTGGGTGGGCCCTGCTGGCTGCCCACAACAGCTGCCGCTCCTGCGGCTGGCAGGGTGCGTCAGGCTGAACCACTTCTTCGGTGCGTGTGGCTGTTGCTGCAGCTGAGCTCCCCTCTGCAGCCTCGGTTCTACTCTGTGCGGTTTCCTCTTGTGGTGCCCATGTGGTGCCTCCCCCCCCCCCCCTTCGGCTGCATGGAATCTGCCATTCATATGTTTGCATCTCATGAGCACGTTCTCACCCCTTCTGCCAGAGCCCTTCTCGGACCATCACTTAACGCTGTGAAGATCCCCTGCCTGCCGTGACCTTAAGGATTGAAACACGACCACGTCGGCCATTGTGCTACCACTGGTACACAACTGCAAAATATGTCGTGTGCAGTGCCAATGGGAACACTGTGATGTGGTGACTGTGTGTGACGGCGAGTCAGGGTTCCCCCAAATCCTGCAGCCCCGTAGCAGCAAGAGCAGTCTGACAGCCAGTAGAACAGATAGGGTTTATTGCTCCTCCAGTACACAGCACAGCATAGACGTGATGTGCTACAGGGGTAGGGCTAGGATGCCTCAGACCCCTTGGGTTAGGGGGGTCCATCATCCCCCTAGATCCTCCAGCTCTCTGTTTTTAGCTGTTTCCTTCATGTTTCCCAGCCACCAACAAACCCCCCTCACAGAACCTGCTCCCAACCCAGGTGTTCGTCTCCATCTCCCTCTGGGAAATGCCTTGTTATTTCGTCAGGCTGGGCCTGGGTGTCTGGGTTAATACACATGCGGGTGAGTCAGTGGGAATCTCACATCCCAGCGCAGGGGAACACCGGGTCACAGAGCAGACAGCCCCCCACTACGCCACACTGGGATTATCCTGTTTGTGCGTGTACATCATTGTTGAACCAGAAGAGGCGTGATCCTGGTCGAATGGGAGGGTCCCATCTAAGCAGGCAAGCCCATTCCCGAGTGTGGAGGAGGGCAGTAAAACACGCCATCCATGCAGTACCTGCCAACACGCACTCCTAAGACATGGCAGAGGAGCACACTGACACTTATGCATAAAACAAGCAGGCAGAAGGCTCAGTCTGATGTCAATCAGCACCCCACTGTGCTATCGGGGTGCTTATATGGAGTGTAGCGTCAACCCTAGTTATTGTATGTATCTTTCCCCAGACCTGTGATGTAGGGACACACTATAATAGCTATTGCCAAGAGGGGACCGGACATAGACAGTCTAAGTGAGTTGACCAAGGTCACACAGGATGTCTGTGGCAGGACACGCAATTGGACACAGCGTGAAGCCAGATATTCATCAAGGAAAAAAAAGTCCCTACTGCAAGATATTTCACAGGAAGAGCTCTGCTCATGTTCATCTGCTACAGATCGACTCCCACAGAGTGTGAACGGCCACATATACTGCCCCCAGGTGCTAGCCCCTCTCACCAGCAGGAACCAGCATGTCAGAGAGATCAGCCACAGGTAGGGAAGGACTCTGGGAACCATGTCCTCCTTTCAGGGGCTCAGCCACTGGCACAAGGGGACCCTGCAGGCACTAACAGCAGCTGGACCCACCCCAGAACTCTGGTACCTGCCGTTCCTGCCCAGGCCCTGCCACCGACATCTCCGGCCAAGGCACAACATGGGCAAGATGGTGGGGAAGCACATTGAGACCTTGGCTGTGGGAAGAGCAGCACCATTGGTATGTCCCTGAACCTGCTTCGCATGAGAGAGAGCACGGGGAGGGGACAGTCTCTCACATGGGAGCCAAGATTATTGGGGCTGATACTCCTGATATTGGGGAGCAATGAGGGACCCTGAACCAAACCCAACCCAGGTGCTCCAGAGCCCTCCCAGCTTCTAATACCCGCGGGGACAGGAATCCTTACCCAGCCAGCTCACAGCCTTGTAATTCTCCTGCATCACGTCCCAGTAGAGGGCTCTCTGGCCCGGGTCCAGCAGAGCCCATTCCTCCTCAGAGAAATACACAGCCACCTCCTCGAAGGTCACTGGCCCTGCCGCGGCCATTTCCTGTCCCTGGCTCTGCAGGCCCGGGGCTGAGCTGGAGACAGACATGGGTATCCTGCAGCCTGTCAGGGGAGAAGGGCCATTGGAGACATTTCAGAAGGGGCTTTAATCCTTCCGACGCCCCCGTTCTGTCCAGACTCTGTCCCTCACCACCCCCAAAAGCACCCAGCATGTGCTACCCCTCATCCACAACAGGCCCCGACCCCACAGCCTCCACTGGCGTCGGTTCTCCATTATGTCTGATGAAAGAGCAATAGGTTTGTGGCCTTCTCCAGATTCGGCCGCCTTGGGGAAATGCTCAAGTTGAGATATCCCACAAAGAGCACCCACTGGTTAGACCCCAAATCCATATTCATCTCTCTCAACACCTGAGTCAAGTTGCAACCTCACTGGGGCCACAATGGGATTCGGTCCTGAGCGCCCAGCGGTTCTGACCCACAAGCCGCATGGTCCCCTGCCTGACTATGGATGTAGGTGTCTATGTTCAGGCTCCTGTATTTAAGGCCTCTAGTCTCCCTCCATTTCACTGTAGCACAGACCTAGGCCCTCGCCTCAGGTCTCAACTGACCCCGACTTCACAAAGCCCCTCTACAGAGAGGGTGCCAGGGGGGTGTTTAAACTTGAGCACAGGAGGGGACTGTAGGTAGGGTTACCAGATGGCTTAAAAAATACCAGACACACTTGATCTCAGATGGGAGTGGGGGACACCCACCGGCCAGGAGAGGAGCAGGGCTGGCTGGCAGGATGTGGGGGGCAAGCCGGCTGGTGGGAAGCAGGGCTGGTCGGGTGAATCAGGGCTAGCAGAGGGAGATCGGGTTTGGGGGAGGGGGACCAGCCAACGCAAAGCGGGGCTTGCCGGGAGGGAGTTGCGGGGAGCAGGACTGGCTGGAAGGTTGGGGGGGTGAGAACCGGCTGGCAGGAAGCAGGGCTGGCCAGGAGGGGGTCAGGGAAAGCGGGACTGGCCGGGGGGGGGAACAGGAGGAGGAGGGGGTGAAGCGAACCGGCTGGCGGGAAGCAGGGCTGGCCAGGAGGGGCTGGGGGGAGCAGGACTGGTCGGAGGGAGCAGGAGGAGGGCGGGGGGGGGGGGGGGGAGGAGGGAACCAGGCAGCGGGAAGTGGGACTGGCTGGGAGGGGGCCAGGGGGTGTGGAGTGGAGCTGGCCGGGAGTGGGTTGGGGGAGGGGTGGGAAGAACCAGCCAATGGGAAGCAGGGCTGGCCGGGAGGGGGCTGGAGGAAGTGGGGGGAGAGAACCGGCCGGTGGGGAGCAGGACTGACCCGGGTACATGCTGCCCACCCCGGCGCAGCATGAAAAATACCCTCCCGCCCCGGCTCTGCCCCCTCACGTAGTTGCACCGTGAGCACGTCTACCAGCCAGGCAGTTCACAACAGGTCCCCGACTTACGAATGAGTTACGTACCAAATATTAGGTGGTAACGCAATCTGTTCGTAAGTCGGATTACGTTCACTTACATGCGGCCGCGCTATAAGTGCGGATCTTCGAACATAAGTCGGTCCGGCTTATTGGGAGGTTGGTCGTAAGTACGAACAGCCATAAGTCGATGCGTTGGTAACTCGGGGACCAGCTGTACTGATGCTCCTACCAACAATAAAACTCACCTAAGCAGAACATACCGGACAGTTTCTATGTCCAGTATCTTCTCAATTTGTGTCCTGCACAGAATCCTCAAATACTGGACTGTCTGGTTCAAAACTGGCCACCCGGCCACCCTACCTGTGACAGTCACAGGCAAGAGTGGGGGGGAGGGAAGGGGCAGGAATCCTTAGACCCACTGAACCACGAGCCCTTGTCACCTCAGGACCCACCTGGGCTCCTCCCCTCCCCCCTTTGTCACCTCAGGACCCACCTGGGCTCCCCCCCTCGCCCCCTTGTATCATCGGGACCCACCTGGGCTCCCCTCCCCACCCTTGTCACCTCGGGACCCACCTGGGCTCCCCCCTCCCCCTCCCTTGTCACCGCGGGACCCACCTGGGCTCCCCCCTTGTCACCGCGGGACCCGCCCGGGCTCCCCCCTCCCCCCCTTGTCACCTCGGCACCCGCCTGGGCTCCCCCCTCCCCCCTTGTCACCTCGGGACCCGCCTGGGCTCCCCCCTCCCCCCCTTGTCACCTCGGCACCCGCCTGGGCTCCCCTCCCCCCCTTGTCACCTCGGCACCCGCCTGGGCTCCCCCCACCCCCCCTTGTCACCTCGGGACCCGCCTGGGCTCCCCCCTCCCCCCCCTTGTCACCTCGGGACCCGCCTGGGCTCCCCCCCCCCCCCCTTGTCACCTCGGGACCCGCCTGGGCTCCCCCCTCCCCCCCTTGTCACCTCGGGACCCGCCTGGGCTCCCCCCTCCCCCCCTTGTCACCTCGGGACCCCCCTGGGCTCCCCCCTCCCCCCCTTGTCACCTCGGGACCCGCCTGGGCTCCCCCCTCCCCCCGTTGTCACCTCGGGACCCGCCTGGGCTCCCCCCTCCCCCCTTGTCACCTCGGGACCCGCCTGGGCTCCCCCCTCCCCCCCTTGTCACCTCGGGTCCCGCCTGGGCTCCCCCCTCCCCCCTCGTCACCTCGGGACCCGCCTGGGCTCCCCCCTCCCCCCTCGTCACCTCGGGACCCACCTGGGCTCCCCCCTCCCCCCTCGTCACCTCGGGACCCGCCTGGGCTCCCCCCTCCCCCCTCGTCACCTCGGGACCCGCCTGGGCTCCCCTCCCCCCCTCGTCACCTCGGGACCCGCCTGGGCTCCCCCCTCCCCCCTTGTCACCTCGGGACCCGCCTGGGCTCCCCCTCCCCCCCTTGTCACCTCGGGACCCCCCTGGGCTCCCCCCTCCCCCCCTTGTCACCTCGGGACCCCCCTGGGCTCCCCCCTCCCCCCTTGTCACCTCGGCACCCGCCTGGGCTCCCCCCTCCTCCCTTGTCACCTCGGGACCCCCCTGGGCTCCCCCCTCCCCCCCTTGTCACCTCGGGACCCGCCTGGGCTCCCCTCCCCCCTTGTCACCTCGGGACCCGCCTGGGCTCCTCCCTCCCCCCTTGTCACCTCGGGACCCGCCTGGGCTCCCCCCTCCCCTCTTGTCACCTCGGGACCCGCCTGGGCTCCCCCCTCCCCCCTTGTCACCTCGGGACCCTCCTGGGCTCCCCCCTCCCCCCTTGTCACCTCGGGACCCGCCTGGGCTCCCCCCTCCCCCCTTGTCGCCTCGGGACCCGCCTGGGCTCCCCCCCTCCCCCCTTGTCACCTCGGCACCCGCCCGGGCTCCCCCCTCCCCCCTTGTCACCTCGGGACCCCCCTGGGCTCCCCCCTCCCCCCTTGTCACCTCGGGACCCGCCTGGGCTCCCCCCTCCTCCCTTGTCACCTCGGGACCCCCCCTGGGCTCCCCCCTCCCCCCCTTGTCACCTCGGCACCCCCCTGGGCTCCCCCCTCCCCCCCTTGTCACCTCGGGACCCGCCTGGGCTCCCCCCTCCCCCCTTGTCACCTCGGGACCCTCCTGGGCTCCCCCCTCCTCCCTTGTCACCTCGGGACCCGCCTGGGCTCCCCCCTCCCCTCTTGTCACCTCGGGACCCGCCTGGGCTCCCCCCTCCCCCCTTGTCACCTCGGGACCCGCCTGAGCTCCCCCCTCCCCCCCTTGTCACCTCGGGACCCGCCTGAGCTCCCCCCTCCCCCCTTGTCACCTCGGGACCCCCCTGGGCTCCCCCCTCCACCCTTGTCACCTCGGGTCCCCCCTGGGCTCCCCCTCCCCCCTTGTCACCTCGGGACCCGCCTGAGCTCCCCCCTCCACCCTTGTCACCTCGGGACCCCCCTGGGCTCCCCCCTCCCCCCTTGTCACCTCGGGACCCGCCTGGGCTCCCCTCCCCCCCTTGTCACCTCGGCACCCGCCCGGGCTCCCCCCTCCCCCCTTGTCACCTCGGGACCCGCCCGGGCTCCCCCCTCCCCCCTTGTCACCTCGGGACCCGCCTGAGCCCCCCCCCAGACCCATTTCTCCTCTATCCGCCCCCCCCCCCCCCCCAGTGTCTCTGACCGGCGCGCTGGGAGCCGGGCCCGCTGGACGGGGGAGCGGTTGGGCGGCAACGACGCCAACGGCTCCCTCCCAACCGCCGCCCGAGGGCTCGCGCCGCGCATGCGCGCCCCCGCAGGCCAGGCTGCTGCTGCTGCCCGGACTCAGCCTCAGGCGCCCCTCCCGTGGCGCGCGCGTGGCGCATGCGCAGTGGCGGTACCTCGGGGGAGGAGGGCCTGCCGCTGCCCGGCCTCTGCCTTGACGCGGGGGCCCGGCGGGGTTGCGGACTCCGCGCATGCGCAGTAGCCCGCCCGGGTCGGAGCCTGCCCAGCGGGTTCTCCCGTCCGCTACGGCGCGTGCGCGCACGTTGGGTGGTGCACAGCCGCGCCGGCCGCGGTGCACGCAACAAAACTTATTGCACGCGTGGACGGAAAATCTTAAGAGGGGCCCCAGAAGGGGGGGGGGACAGAGCAGGGACCCGCCCAGCGACCCTGCAGTGTGGGGGGGCCCCCGGTGCAGCCTCCCTTGGCCCCATCCCCCAGGGCTGTTGTCCCCGCCCCACAGCAGGTGAACACTGCCCCCCAGCAACTCACAAGACCCTGAGCAGCACCCCCAGAGCCCCCCCCGCCGAGAGCCCTGTCCAGCCCTGGGGGGGTCACCTCACCCAACCCAGGGCTCAGCCGTAAGTGAGGTGTCTGCACGCCCCCCGCCCTGCCTCGGCTTCCCTGGAGCATCGCCCTGCCTCCCCCGTCAGTGCCCAGCTCTTGCCCCACTGTTGCTGTTTCTAAACAAGGCCCCCGTGGAGCCTGGACCTGCCCCTCCCACTGCTCCCACCCTAGGTGGGGTTTCCCTCGCCCCGCATTCACCAGGCTCTGGGGGGAGGCCAAGGACCAGGTGACGACTGGCCCCAGGGGAGAAACGCTGTTGTGGGGCTGGGAGGGAGAGAGGCGAGCGGCAGGGGGAGGCGCTGGCTCTGGGGAGGAAGGGACAGTCTGGTAGGGGGCAGGCCCAAAGAAGTGAAACGGGGCTGGGTGAAAATAAAGTAAAAGGAGAGCGCGTGCGAGAAGCCTGGGGCTCTGGTGGGAGCAGAAACAAGATGTAGGGCAATGACACAACCCGGCAGGGAAAAGCTCTGGGGCCCTACCGAGGGAGGCATCGATTCTACAGAGAGGGCTGGGCCCTGGGGTTGGGTGATCCGTGACCTGGAGCAGAGGGAGGGAGATGCGAAGACATAAACAGACTCCCCACAAGTGCTAGAGAACGTGCTCTGGGCCCCTGGATTAAAGGGGAGAAACAGGACGGACAGAGAACACGACAGGGAGCTGGAGGCTTATAAAATGTTTCTGAGCATGAGACTGTCTTACTCATTCCACCCCATGGTTCAGGGGCAGGATTTCCACTGGGGCCCCTTTCGGTTACTTGGGCCTCTGGGTTGAGGAGACTGGGGTCCACCAGGGACTGGTCGACGCGGAGACCCATGCTCTGCTGTCTCACCATGCAATAGCCTTCTTCCCACCCACGCTCAGTTCCCCTCCTGATGGGGGTATGAGAGCCAGCTGGGCCTGAGGACTCTCGGTGTGACCCCGAGCAATGCGCTGCGCTCCGGTGGGGCTCCTGGGGCTGTTGGCTGTCACAGGCTCCAGCTCATTACATGTACATCACCCAGGTGCATCATCACGGCAGTGACGTGCATTGCTAGAGAAAGGGGCTGTGGACCAGAGTGTGTCTGTGACTTCCCTGGGTGGAGAGGGCTCCTCCCTGCAAGATAGGCCCTGGGAATGTCCTCGGTGGTCCCTGGGCGCCCCTTCTGGTACCACTTCGAACGACTGTCAGTTTTGTTCCTTCCCGTCTCCTCCAGCTACCTGGCTCCAATCTTCCCCGCCCGCCTCTCTTATGGTTTTGGGTTTCCCCTCTCAGCTGTATCCTTGGAGGTCGATGGGGAGGCCCTCTAGGAGCCGTTCTGCTTTTCCCCCTCCTCCACTTCCAACCACTCCTCTATCGGAAGAACTCCATCTGGCCCTTAGTCAGAGGTCTGCCCGCCTTAAGGATGCTCTCCCACCAGGAGACGGTTGCATGGGAGGGGCACGTCCACTGCCCTCTGCTCCTGCCCCCAACCACAAGGCTGCTCTCCCCTTGCCTCCGAGGGACAAGCTCCTGTATCCCCTCCTCCTTGCAGGACGCTTCACCTAGGAGGTGGACATCTCAACCTGGTATGAGGCCGTTTTCACCCCAGAGTGGCGCTTAGGGAAGGTTGATTACTCCCGGCCTACTGTACCTGACTGCAAATCCATGCACTAGGCTGCTTTCCCTCCCTACTCTTGTCACGAATCATGGGTAGTGTGAATGGTGAGCATGAGTGAATCACCAGTAAGCGAGCTGAAGAGAGGCCATGCAGAGGTCCTGGCAAGAGCCCCAGAGGATTATGGACTTGTTTACAACTTTAAGAAAAGAACTGTGTGAAATAAAAGAACTGGGTATGTGGCTGAGGCAGCGTTTCCAGCATTTGCAGATAAGAAAAAAAAGTAACAATGAAAGAATCTAACCAAGGACAGACCATAGTTTCTTACTCCTGGTGAGACAAGAAAAATTGGGTGGTGCAAAAACCGGCTGTTTCTGGATCGGTCATGAACGCGAGTAAGAAGAAGGGGGTGTCACTAACGGACATTACCCCATTTGGACTGTGTGCAACCAGTGGATGGCATCCCACCCGACTGGCCTCTGCCGAGGGGATAGATACCACACCATTTTGCCCCAGGAGTTGGAGTTCATCCATGTTACCATGCACGTTGGACTTACACAACCAAATTAACTGACATTACCTGGGGTCTGGCCAGCCCCAGAGGGTAAGTGTGTGTAAGAGTGTGAGTGTGTTAAATCAGATTAAGAATTATGCTGCTAAATTGGGTTAAATATTATATTTAAATTGTTTAGTATTCCATTTAATTAATGCTTTTAATGCCTTTTTATGCTTGCAATGCCTTTTAATGTCTTTCACTGTTTGTTTTAATTGTTTAAGTACTAAATATACATATACGTATAGGCTGTGTCTAGACTGGCAACTTTTTCCGCAAAATCAGATGATTTTGCGGAAAAACTTGCCAGCTGTCTACACTGGCCACTTGAATTTCCACAAGAACACTCACAATCTCATGTAAGATCATCAGTGTTCTTGCGGAAATACTATGCTGCTCCTGTTCGAGCAAAAGCCGTCTTGCGCAAATCATTGTAAACAGCACAGTACTGTTTTGCGCAAAAAAGCCCCGATGGCTAAAATGACGATCAAGGCTTTTTTGCGCAAAACTGCGTCTAGATTGGCCACGGATGCTTTTCCTCAAAAAGTGCTTTTGCGCAAAAGCGTCCTGCCAATCTAGACGCGATTTTCCGAAAATGCTTTTAATGGAAAACTTTTCCATTAAAAGCATTTCCGGAAAATCATGCCAGTGTAGATGTAGCCATAGTGCTTTTAAAATTTCCTCCTGAATTGCTTGCAATAAGCTTGTCAAGGGTACAATCTGTCTACTGTGGATCTCTTGTTGAGCCGGTTCTAAATACAGGGTCAGAATCTCTGTTTGCTTGGCTTGATCATGCGAGCAGCAGCAGCGCCCTCTTGTGACAGTTCGTGGAGAATGCGGGTAAAGACAAAAGAATCCACAGTAAAAGCACTGGTGTATATCAGGGAAGGAATTGGCTGATAAAAGTGATAAGAAAGGAGTGTGTTGTTAGAAATATTTGACTACATGGGGCTGTCTGTATGATGAAATACCCTGAGTCAAGCAGAAGTAGAGAGGGGAAGAGAATAAGAGGGGGATAATGTTCCATAATAAAGGAAAGGGGGATCAAAGAAAAGAGGTGGATTTTGTGGTAGTGGCCAAATTGGTGTCAGCTCCATCAAGTTGGGAAAAGAGGCTCTCAAAGGATGGACAGTCACCATGGGCCGCTCATCCCGAATTGATAAAAGGCATATCTAAATGTGAAGATCCAGAGAATACCTTTGACAAGTTTGAATGGATGTATAAACCAGGACAGAAGGATGGTTTAGCAGCAGCTGTGTCGCTTTCATATGCTGCAGCAAAGGAAGGATTTGAGTGTTGGCAGTGCGAAGAGGAGCGAACCAAACAATTGCAGGTTGATTTGGGAGCGTATAAGCAAGAGCTTGAGATAGAAAAAGGTCATTTAAGAGTAGCTGTAGGACAACTAGAAGAAGTCAGCGGAAAACTGAGGAAAGAGAGAGAAGTGAAGGAGATACGGGAACACAAAGTTGAGAATTTAAGTGGCAGAATTGGTGCCAGGATTACAGTTTCTAGTGCAAAAATTGAGTTTGCTAAATTACTGAGGGACAAAACTTGTGTCCATGGAAATGGAACATTCAGCAGAGAAAGCAGAATTAGGCACAGACAAATAAGAAGCCAAATAAGCAAGTAAGAGTGGGTGAAAGGGTTAAAGCCCCTAAGGGGGCATTTGAAACTTAAATTATTGGAAAATTACTGGAAATGGTCATATTTAAACTATTGACGCTCCTTACAAGCACAATCAGGTGCCCCCCCATAGGTTGGCACCCCGGGAAGCTGCCCGGCTACCCTGCCCCTTAATCCAGCCCTGCCCGTTTGTGAAATCCTGAAGTCTGTGTCCCTGGTTCAAAATGATCCGACGAGCCTTGCTACCATGTCAAGACTGTTCCGCACCTTCTGCACTCAGACTGCCAGAGTGGGGAGTGCCAGAGACCTTACAGATACCTTGCCTCTCTCAGCTTCTGCTTCAAACCTCCCCAGGGGGACAGGTTCCCAGGCCTTCGGAAACAGGCTGCCACCACCTGAGTGAGAAAAACCCTTTTCTTCTTGAACCCAGGAAGAAACACTTGGAACGTCTTCCAGAGGGGTTCCCCAAGCTCTTAACTCAAGAGAGCTCGAGAGGAGACAAAGAAAACAAACTGCAACCCTATTACCTCCTCTTACCTTCTAAGACACAAGAATCAAATCTTAAAAAAGATGATTTATTAAAAACAAAACAAAAATATACTTGATAAAGCAGACTTGATTGCTCTGTGTTTCAAAGTAACTGAGAAAAGAACAAAGTAAAACACAAAGAAACTCATCTCTAGGATTCATCTCTGGGATTCAATTCAAGATGAGTGTACGGATGAGACTGGGGTGGGGGAGGGGCAATTGGACTTAGTACAGAGAAGTTTAGCTAAACAACAAAAATAACCTCTCTACTCACGTACCTGAGCTTCAGGATCCAGCCCATTTCCATGCCATCCATTCTTTGCAGGCACAGCACTTCTGCCTTGTTCCATTCATCTTCTTTCCCCAGCTCCTGCAGTGGGGTCGGAGCTGAGATAGCAGTTTGAGGTGTGAAGGGGTGAAGGCTCCAGCCTCGGGGTGATCTCAAGGATGGAGGGGTGTGAGGTGTAAGCCACTGAAAGGCTGCATCTGGGAGAGAAGACTCCCACCATATCTCTCCCCCAGTCTAAGGCGCTGCTACGAGGAAGGGGGGTAGGAAGACATTCTCCCTGCCACCGCAGCTCTGGGGCCAAGGCCATCCTGCTGACCATGGTCACGGCCGGAGTTGAGACCAGTGGGCAGAGGCACCTCTCCTCACCAAAGCCCTAAGTGCTTGTGTGCTATTTCATAGGCTGCAGCACAACAACGTGGACACATTAAAGGGAACGATCTAGCCCACGGACAGCATCTGGCCACTTTCTATTTATATCCTGTTGCCACTGCCACCAAATTTCCAGGTGGGGGCTTAAGGAGCAGGATCCTATCAAAATGGCTCATGGTTCACGGTCGCTGTGTGAATGTGGCAGAAGCCAGAGCCGCGAGAATTTTAAAAAGCTGCAGCAAACCCGGCATCTGCCAGGCAACACAAAAGCTTCAGGGCAGGAGGGAAGGGGGATTTGAGCCCTTATCTGTGTGTTTATATCCAAGTGTCTGGCCCCACACAACTTTGGGGGCAGGCTGAACTCCAGCCCCACCCTTTCTGGGTGGGAATGCAGCTGGCCTGGGACCACATAGAAAATGTAATTAATTAGACCGTATAAAAAATGATTGTCCACCACTATTATAGGCTCTGTCCTCTGTGGGTTCTCCTATGGGTAACAAGGTTTGACCTCCGACTGAAGCTTTTCCCACAGTCTGGACAGCTGAAGGGTCGCTCTCCTGTGTGGATTCTCCGATGTCTCACAAACTCTGAGCTCTGACGGAAGCTTTCCCCGCAGTCAGAGCAGCTGAAGGGTCTCTCTCCTGTGTGGGTTCTCCTGTGAGCAACAAGGTTTGAACTCACACTGAAGCTTTTCCCACAGTCAGAGCAGCTGAAGGGCTTCTCACCTGTGTGGGTTCTCTGGTGGGTAACAAGGCATGAACTCTGACGGAAGCTTTTCCCACAATCAAAACAGCTGAAGGGTCTCGCTCCTGTGTGGGTTCTTCTGTGGATAACAAGGTGTGACTTCTGATGGAAGTGTTTCCCGCAGACAGAGCACACAAAAGGTTTCTCTCCTGTGTGGGTTCTCCTGTGTCGAACAAGGCGTGAACTATCACTGAAGCTTTTCCCACAGTCAGAACAGCTGAAGGGCTTCTCTCCTGTGTGGGTTCTACGATGGGTAATAAGGTATGACTTCCGACTGAAATGTTTCCCACAGTCAGAGCAGCTGAAAGGTTTCTCTCCTGTGTGGATGCTTCGATGTCTAACAAGCTCTGAACTCTGATGGAAGCTTTTCCCGCAGTCAGAGCAGGTGAAGGGTTTCTCTCCTGTGTGGATCTTCCTGTGTCTAACAAGGTTTGACCTCTGACGGAAGCATTTCTCGCAGTCAGAGCATTTGAAGGACTTCTCTCCTGGGTGGGTTATTTCCTGTTCACTAAGGGTTGTACAGATGCTACAGGCGCAGGGTGCATATTGATGGGGAACGTTGGGTTGAATGGTTTCTGTGTTTCCTTTCTCCCCTTTGCTCCAGTGACTGGATTTACCCTGTCCCTCCCTTGCATGGTTTCCCTGCTGCCGTCCTAGGCTACGCTGATTCTCACAGGTCTCTCCCTGCTCAGGACTCCGGGAGACATGCCCTTCAGATCTTCCCAGGAACATCCCACATGGAGCGACGTGCTCCAGTCCTTCCTGCTGAAGATTTTCCTCATTGCTCTCATGCAGCATTTCATCACCTGCTGGGATAGAGAGAGAATCCAGACAGGAGTCATTTTCTGTGCTGAGCTGAAAGGAAAACTCTGAAAGGAACAGAAAAGGGGGAACACACCCAACGAATGGCTGGAAAGGAGGAATAATCATGAGCTGAGTTCATCCTCCTTCCTCACAACCCTTTCCCAAAGGACAGAGCCCAGCATTCCCCCCCACACCCTCTGGACTGGAGTGGATCACAGGCTGATGGGTCAGTTAGACTTGATGGAAATGCAGAAGTGATACCCGGTATGAGGACACAGAAATTGGTTTCTGAGTCAGTTTAGCTGTTTGCTCACCCGTGTGGGTGTTGCTGATGGTGCCTCCTTCCTCAGAGCCCTGGAGATCCGGGATCATCCACTCTGGGATCCGTGATCCTCCCCTCGCTCCACCCAGGAGATCATGTGAGTTTTGGAGACTTGAGTGAGTGCTCTGCTGCACTCTCTAGGCTACAACTCAGTCTCCCTCATGGCCCACCCCATCCCAGGACAGGACAGGACAGGACCACACTTCTCAGAGGAGAGGTCTGACACTGAGGCCCATATACCGGGCTAAGACTGCAGCTGCCACATGGCAGGTCACTAGGACGTGGAGAGAAAAGCCCCAGTAGTGCTCTGGCTCCCCAAGGGCTCTGCCCACACCGCTCCTGACTGGGGGGCTCGGCTCGCCCTGTTCTGGGGGTCTGGGGCTCTACTAGAGCCAGGAGGCAGCAGAGGAAGTTGTCTGAGCAGCGAAATGTATCCTTGGCTGGCTGCTGCAGGCCATGCCTACGATGCAGGCACTGGCCCGGACTCCCTGTTCAGGCCCTGCCGGCTGCCCACAACAGCTGCCGCTCCCGTGGCTGGCCAGGGTGCACCGGGCTGGGCTGCTTCTCCATTGCGTGTGGCTGTTGCTGCCGCTGAGCTTCCGCTCTGCAGCCTCAGTTCTACTCCACCAGCAACAGCAGCCTCCCTGTGCGGTTTCCCCACTTTCCTCTTCCGTGGCCCTTTTAGTGTCCCCCCCACCACCACCCTCGGCTGCATAGAATCTGCCATTCACAAGTTTGCATCTCATGAGCACACTCTCACCCTATTCGGCCAGAGCCCTTCTCAGACCTTCCACTGACACCTCCGGCCAAGGCACAACATGGGTAAGATGGTGGGGAAGTGCACTGAGACCTTGGCTGTGGGAAGAGCAGCACCATTGGTATGTCCCTGAACCTGCTTCGCATACGAGGGAGTGTGGAGAGGGGACAGTCTCTCACACAGGAGCCAGGATTACTGGGGCTGATACTCCCGATATTGGGGAGCAGGGAGCAATGAGGGACCTTGATCCAAACCCAACCTAGGTGCTCCAGAGCCCTCCCAGCTTCTGATACCCGAGAGGACAGGAATCCTCACCCAGCCAGCGCACAGCCTCGTAATTCTCCTGCATCACGTCCCAGAAGAGGGCCCTTTGGCCCGGGTCCAGCAGAGCCCATTCCTCCTCAGAGAAATACACAGCCACCTCCTCGAAGGTCACCGGCCCCGCCACGGCCATTTCCTGTCCCTGGCTCTGCAGGCCATGGGATGAGCTGGAGACAGACATGGGTGTTCTACAGCCTGTCGGGGGAGAAGGGCCATTGGAGACATTTCAGAAGGGGATTTAATCCTTCCCACGCCCCCGTTCTCCTCAGACGCTGTCCCCACAACCTCCAAAAGCACCCAGTATGTATAGCAGTGGCTCCATGCACTACTCCTCATCCACAACAGGCCCCAGCCTCCACTGGCCTCAGTTCTCAATTACGTCTGACTAACGAGCAATAAAGAGATTTGTGGCGTTTTCCAGACTCGGCCGCTTCGGTTGAGATATCCCACAGACAGCAACCAACTGTTAGATCCAAAGTCCATAGTTATCTCTCTCAACACCTGGCCCAAGTTCAGCCTCACTGCATAGGCCAGGATGGGATTCGGTTCTGAGCGCCCAGTGGTTCTGACACAGAAGTCGCATGTTCCTCTGCCTGAAGATGGATGTAGGGCTGTGTCTAGACTGCATCCCTTTTCCATAAAAGGGATGCAAATTAGACACATCGCAATTGCAAATGAAGCGGGGATTTAAGAGGAATAAGGGATCTTTTGGAAAAGGGTTTATTTTCCGAAAGATCCACGTCTAGACTGGCGCTTTATTCCGGCAAAGCTCTGAGCCGGAAAAAAGCGGCAGTTATGTTTATGCAAATGAAGTGGGGGGGGAGGGGATTTAAATCCCTGCTTCATTTCCAATTGCGATGTGTCTAATTTGCATCCCTTTTACAGAAAAGGGATGCAGTCTAGACACAGCCCAGGTGTCTATGTTGAGGCTCCTGTACTGAAGAGTGCCAGTGTGGAGGCCAAAGTGCCAGGGAGGAGTTTAAAATTGAGTGCAGGAGGGGACTGTAGGTAAGGTTACCAGGTGGCTTAAAAAAGAATTACCAGACACATTTGATCTCAGATGGGAGAGGGGGGAAGCAGGACTAGCTGGGAGGACATGGAGGGGAAACCGGCTGGTGGGAAGCAGAGCTGACTGATGGGAAGGAGGGCTGGCCGGGAAGAGGTTGGGGGGGGCAGGGGCAGAGAACCAGCCAGTGGGGACTGACCAAGGCGCATGCTGCCCATCCCACGCACGCACGGTCCCAGCGAAGAACAAGCGAGTCCAGCCCCAGGGACCCCTCCCCGGGGTAGTTGCGCCGTGAGCGTGTCTACCAGCCAGGCAGTGCGCAATGAGGTACTGATACTCCTAACACTAAAACTCCCCTCACTAGACCATACCCGACTCTGGATGCCTCCGGTAGTTTCTCAATTTGTGTCGTGGACAGAACCCACAAATATCGGACTGTCCAGCTCAAAACTAGACACCGGGCCACCCTACCTGTGAGGGTCACAGGCTGGGGAGGTGGGAGGGGGATCCTTAGACCCACTGAGCCATGACCACTTGTTACCTCAAAACCAACCTGGGCTTCCCCCCCCCCCCGTTACCTCGGGACCCACCTGGGCTCCCCCCCTTGTCACCTCAGGACCCACCTGGGCTCCCCCCCCCTTGTCACCTTGGGACCCACCTGGGCTCCCCCCCCGTTACCTCGGGACCCACCTGGGCTCCCCCCTCGTCACCTCGGGACCCGCCTGGGCTCCCCCCTCCCCCCTTGTCACCTCGGGACCCCCCTGGGCTCCCCCCTCGTCACCTCAGGACCCACCTGGGCTCCCCCCTCCCACCCTTGTCACCTCGGGACCCGCCTGGGCTCCCCCCTCCCCCCCTTGTCACCTCGGGACCCGCCTGGGCTCCCCCCTCCCACCCTTGTCACCTCGGGACCCGCCTGGGCTCCCCCCTCCCACCCTTGTCACCTCGGGACCCGCCTGGGCTCCCCCCTCCCCCCTTGTCACCTCGGGACCCGCCTGGGCTCCCCCCTCCCACCCTTGTCACCTCGGGACCCGCCTGGGCTCCCCCCTCCCCCCTTGTCACCTCGGGACCCCCCTGGGCTCCCCCCTCCCCCCCTTGTCACCTCGGGACCCCCCTGGGCTCCCCCCTCCCCCCTTGTCACCTCGGGACCCCCCTGGGCTCCCCCCTCCCCCCCTTGTCACCTCGGGACCCGCCTGGGCTCCCCCCTCCCGCCTTGTCACCTCGGGACCCGCCTGGGCTCCCCCCTCCCGCCTTGTCACCTCGGCACCCGCCTGGGCTCCCCCCTCCCCCCCTTGTCACCTCGGGACCCCCCTGGGCTCCCCCCTCCCCCCCTTGTCACCTCGGCACCCGCCTGGGCTCCCCCTCCCCCCCTTGTCACCTCGGCACCCGCCTGGGCTCCCCCCTCCCCCCTCGTCACCTCGTCACCCGCCTGGGCTCCCCCCTCCCCCCCTCGTCACCTCGGGACCCGCCTGGGCTCCCCCCTCCCCCCTTGTCACCTCGGGACCCCCCTGGGCTCCCCCCTCCCCCCCTTGTCACCTCGGGACCCCCCTGGGCTCCCCCCTCCCCCCTTGTCACCTCGGCACCCGCCTGGGCTCCCCCCTCTCCCCCTTGTCACCTCGGCACCCGCCTGGGCTCCCCCCTCCCCCCTTGTCACCTCGGCACCCGCCTGGGCTCCCCCCTCCCCCCCTTGTCACCTCGGGACCCGCCTGGGCTCCCCTCTCCCCCCCTTGTCACCTCGGGACCCGCCTGGGCTCCCCCCTCCCCCCCTTGTCACCTCGGGACCCGCCCGGGCTCCCCCCTCCCCCCCTTGTCACCTCGGGACCCGCCCGGGCTCCCCCCTCCCCCCCTTGTCACCTCGGGACCCGCCTGGGCTCCCCCCTCCCCCCCTTGTCACCTCGGCACCCGCCTGGGCTCCCCCTCCCCCCTTGTCACCTCGGCACCCGCCTGGGCTCCCCCTCCCCCCTTGTCACCTCGGGACCCGCCTGGGCTCCCCCCTCCCCCCCTTGTCACCTCGGGACCCGCCTGGGCTCCCCCTCCCCCCCTTGTCACCTCGGGACCCCCCTGGGCTCCCCCCTCCCCCCCTTGTCACCTCGGGACCCCCCTGGGCTCCCCCCTCCCCCCCTTGTCACCTCGGCACCCGCCTGGGCTCCCCCCTCCCCCTTGTCACCTCGGGACCCGCCTGGGCTCCCCCCTCCCCCTTGTCACCTCGGCACCCGCCTGGGCTCCCCCCTCCCCCTTGTCACCTCGGCACCCGCCTGGGCTCCCCCCTCCCCCTTGTCACCTCGGGACCCGCCTGGGCTCCCCCCTCCCCCCCTTGTCACCTCGGCACCCGCCTGGGCTCCCCCTCCCCCCCTTGTCACCTCGGCACCCGCCTGGGCTCCCCCCTCCCCCCCTTGTCACCTCGGGACCCGCCTGGGCTCCCCCTCCCCCCCTTGTCACCTCGGCACCCGCCTGGGCTCCCCCCTCCCGCCTTGTCACCTCGGGACCCCCCTGGGCTCCCCCCTCCTCCCCCTTGTCACCTCGGGACCCGCCTGGGCTCCCCCCTCCCCCCTTGTCACCTCGGGACCCGCCTGGGCTCCCCCTCCCCCCTTGTCACCTCGGGACCCCCCTGGGCTCCCCCCTCCCGCCTTGTCACCTCGGGACCCCCCTGGGCTCCCCCCTCCCCCCCTTGTCACCTCGGGACCCCCCTGGGCTCCCCCCTCCTCCCCCTTGTCACCTCGGGACCCGCCTGGGCTCCCCCCTCCCCCCTTGTCACCTCGGCACCCGCCTGGGCTCCCCCCTCCCCCCTTGTCACCTCGGCACCCGCCCGGGCTCCCCCCTCCACCCTTGTCACCTCAGGACCCCCCTGGGCTCCCCCCTCCCCCCCTTGTCACCTCGGGACCCGCCTGGGCTCCCCCCTCCCCCCTTGTCACCTCGGGACCCGGCTGGGCTCCCCCCTCCCCCCTTGTCACCTCGGGACCCGCCTGGGCTCCCCCCTCCCCCCTTGTCACCTCGGCACCCGCCTGGGCTGCCCCCTCCCCCCTTGTCACCTCGGGACCCCCCCCCCCGGCCCCGCCCCACATCCCCCCCCCCCCCCCGTCTGTGACCGGCGCGCTGGGAGCCGGGCCGGCTGGACGGGGGAGCGGTTGGGCGGTAACGACGCCAACGGCTCCCTCCCAACGGCCGCCCGAGGCTCGCGCCGCGCATGCGCGCCCCCCACAGGACACCCCGGAGGGGAGGGTCGCGCAGGCGCAGCAGGCACCGCCCGGGGCTGCCGTTGCCGTACTCGTCCCCCCGCGCGCCCCCTCCTCACCTCCGCCCCTCCCGCCCGAAACAGGCCGCGTAGCCGGCGGAGACCCCAACGGCTACCGTGCGCTGCGCATGCGCATGCGCATAACCGCAGCGGGGAGGGGGGACGCTGTTGCCGGCTCCGCGCAGGTGCGCATGCGCAGTAGCACGGCTGAGGCCGTCGGTGCAGCCGAGCGCGTGAGCGTTGGGGGGGGGGGGGGAGCCCAGCTGGTTCGCCCGGCGGCAGCGTGCGCGCGCGCGCGCACAGGGTGGTGCACAGCCGCTCCGGCCGCGGCGCACGCAACAAAATTTATTCCGCACATGGATAGAAAAAACGCGCGCGCACCTCAGAAAACGGGGGCGGAGCAGGGACCCGCCCAGTGACCCCCCCCCCCGGCATGTGACCCTGCCGTTTGCTGCCCCCCTCCCTCCGCCCCACTGCTCCCAGGCCGGCCCCGGTTCCTCCCTTCGCTAGTGCCCACCCTCCCACGGTGCAGCTTTCCATGTGCCCCCCCCCACCCATGCACCCACGGCCAGAAGCCTGGGTTACAGCTACGTCCACACTCGCCTCTTGCGCCAGAAATCTGCCAATGAGGCTAAGCATGGAATAGCTCTCATTTGCATACCTAACGAGCCACCATTTCTGCAGCAGAAGGACATGCCTGTGCAATGCCGTGACGCCAATTATTTTCCCCAGGCACGTCAGCTGCCAGCTCTGCTAAGGGGCCACTGAATTCTGGTCTCAGCTCCATCACGTACTGGTCTTTGGGGATGCTGTACCCAAGACAGGCCCATTTCAAATTCACTACGGCGGCCTCTGCATCCCCTCTTACCTAGCCCACCTGGTGCTTCCTGGGTTGGGGAGCATCCGTTGGAGCAGGGGGGTTAGTCGGTGTAGCTGGAGCGCCCAGCTTCCCACCTTTCTCCAGCTCAATGCACCTCTGCTTTTCCCTCTCCTCCACTTCCAAACATTCGTCTGTCAGAAGAACCCCATCTGGCCTTTAGTGAGACGTCTGCCTACCTTAAGGATGCTCTCCCACCCAGAGACAGTTGTATGGGAGGGGATGGGCATGACCGCCACCCCCTGCTCCTGCCCCCACCCCCACCTACAAGGTTACTCACCCCTGGTCTCACAGGGACAAGCTCCTGTCCCCCCGCCTCACTGTACGACTCTTCACCAGAGGCGGACATCTCACCTCAGGGTGTTGCTTAGGGAAGGTTGATTACTCCTGGGCTACTCTGCCCTACTGCAAACGCATGCACGGGGCAGCTTCCTTGCTCTACTCTAGCCTTGCTATCCAGTTGCCCCAAAAGCTAGAAAACCCCAAAATAACTGTTCAGTTTTGACTCTGGCTGTGCGGGATTAGCCTTCTGTGTGGCCCTTTCCCCCTCAGGCAGCTAAAGGAAAAAAACAGAACCCCAAAACTTCCAACTGCGAAGCCATGGGTTCCCAAACTGGGGGGCATGCCCTTCTGGGGGGGCATGAGGCAACCCAACCACACACACACCCGTCAATCCCACCCCAAGCTTTGCTGCAAATTTTTGGGGAGAGGGGGCGTGAGGGTTTCTCAAAAACCAAAAAGGGGGCGTGATGCCGAAAAGTTTGGGAACCGCTGTGCTAAACAGGAAAAAAAAAAGTGTCATTTTAGTGAAAGCCTGAAGTCTGTGTCCCAGGCTCAAAATGATCCGAACAGCCCTGCCACCATGTCAGGGCTGTTTCCCACTCCAGCACTGAATGCAGAAGGGAAGGGCCTGCAAGAGACCTTACAAATATCTATAGGGTAACAGCTCTATAGAGTAACAGCTCAATAGGGTCACAGACTCTATAGGGTCATAGATTCCCTGGTCTTGGGAGACAGGCTGCCACTCCCTATGTGAGGAAAAACTCTCTTCTTCTTGAACCCAGGAGGAAGCACTTGGAACTTCTTCCAGGGGGGTACCCCAAGTTCTCCCACCACCAGAGAGCTTGGGGGGGAAAAAAGTGTAAACAAAATGCAATCTCTGACAGCTGACCTCTCAGTCTGAGGCATGCACACACAGACGTCCTCTTACCTTCCAGGACACAGGAATCAAATCATCGCCTTAAAAAAAGTGATTTTATTAACCAAACAAAAAGATACACTTGATAAAGCAGACACGGTTGCTAGGTGTTTCAAAGTAACCACAAAAAGAACAAATTACAAACACAGAGGAATTCATCCCTGGAATTCAGCTTAAGGTGACAGTGTAGAGAGGGTGGAACATGGACTTAGCACAGAAAAATCAACAAAACACAGAAAACAACCGGATTGTGTCTAAATAGACATCTCCTACCTACTCACCTACCTGTGCTTCAAGGTCCAGTACATTTCCATGCTCTGCATTCTTTGCAGGCACGGCAGTTCTGCCTGGTCCCATTCATCTTGTTCCCTCTGCTCCCAGCTTAAAACTCACACAAAGAAAATGAGCAGGCAGGTATCCCTTCCCATTTAAATGCCAATAGTTCTCCTGGCTTCTTGCTCAAGACTCTCTAGCTCTTGCAGTCATAGCAGTTGTACACAATGCTCCATCTATTTCTTCCCTGCACATTGGTAGAATGAGTTTTGTTAGGGGCTCAGGGTTGCAGAAAAGAGTTGGGGAGCCGGGGCATGAGGGCTGGTTCTGGGGCAGGGCCGGGGTTGAGGAGCTCAGGGCTGAGATAGCGGTTTGAGGAGTAGGCCATTGAGAGTATGTCTAGACTACATGCCTCTGCCTCCATAGGCATGTAAATTAGACATACTGACATAGTCAGTGAAGCAGGGATTTAAATATTCCCCACTTCATTAGAATAAAAATGGCCACCGCGTTGTGCCAGCTCAGCTATTTGTTGGCACGAACCGGCAGTCAAGACGGGGATCGGTTGGCAAGGAAAGCCTTTGCCGACCGATCGCTTCTGCCTCATGCAACGAGGTTTACAGGATCGGACGTTAAAGGCCTTCCTTGCTGACTGATCCCCATCTTCACTGCCAGTTCGTGCTGACAAACAGCTGAGCCGACACAACGCAGCGGCCATTTTTATTCTAATGAAGCAGGGAACATTTAAATCCCCACTTCATTGACTATGTCAGTATGTCTAATTTACATGCCTCTGGCAGTGTAGTCTAGACATACCCTGAGACACTATATTTGGGAGAGAAGCCTCCCATCAGATCTCTGCCCCAGCTCAAGTGTTGCTGTCCGGAGCGGGGGAGGGGGTACACACGTCTCCCTGCCATGGCAGCTGCGGGGCCAGGGCCATGGGATAGCCAACTGTCTACTGGGCATGACATGTCTGAGCCGGGGTTGAGACCACTGGGTAGAGGCATCTCTCCCCACCAAAGCCCTAAGACCTTGTGTGGCATTTCATAGGCATCGGCAAAACAACATGGACACACAGCTTAAAGGGAACTCAGGTCATAGTGCAGGGCTGGGCACAGGCACTAGATCCGGCCCACCTAACACTTTGATCCAGCCTGCGGACAGCATCCGGCTGCTTACTCGTTATATTCTGTTGCCGATGCTACGGAATTTCCAGGTGGTGACTCGGGCAGAGAATCCCACTGAAATAGCTGACGATCGCTGTGTGACCATGGCAGAGGCCAGAGCTGCGAGCATTTTCAAGATCTACAGCCAGGCAACACAGTAGCAGCAGAGCTGGGGGCCACAAACCTTTCACTGTGCGTTTAAAGCAAAGTTTCTGGCCCTAGATGACTATTGTGGGAGGCTAAACTCCAGCCCCACCCATTCTGGGGGGAGGGAGAGTAGAACTGGCCCATGGCCACATAGCAAAATTCCTTAAGTGGCCCCCTGCAAAAATTATTGCCCATATTTATTAAAGGGATTCTTCCCTGTGTGGCTTGCCCTACGGGTAACAAGGTCTGAGCTCTGACTGTAGCTCTTCCCACAGCCAGAGAGGCTGAAAGATTTCTCCGGTGTGGGTTCTCCAGTGTCTAACAAGGGCTAAATGATGACAGATGCCTTTTGCATAGCTAGAGCAGAAGGGTTTTTCCTGTGTGGAATTTCCTTTGTGTAACCAGCTCTGAGCTCTCATGGAAGCTTTCTCGCAGTCAGAGCAGTTATGAGGCGTGTCTCTTGTATGTAGTATCTTGCAGCCAGTGAGCTCTGGCTGAAGCTTTTCCCACTGTCAGAGAAGCTGAAGTGTTTGTCCCATGTGGATTCTCTTGTGGGTAGCAAGGTGTGTACTCTGACTGAAGCTTTTCCCACAGTCAGAGCAGCTAAAGGGTCTTTCCCCTGTGTGGGTTCTCTTGTGGGTAACAAGGTTTGAACTATGACAGAAGCATTTCCCACAGTCAGAGCAGCTAAAGGGTTTTTCCCCTGTGTGCGTTCTTCTATGGCTGACAAGGTAGGAGCTCCGACTGAAGGTTTTCCCACACTCAGAGCAGCTGAAGGGTTTCTCCCCTGTGTGGATTCTGAAATGGATAACAAGGGTTGAGTTCTGACGGAAGCTTTTCCCACAGTCAGAGCAGCTGAAGGGTTTCTCCCCCGTGTGGGTTCTCTGGTGCGTAACAAAGGCTGAACTATAACGGAAGCATTTTCCACAGTCAGAGCAGCTAAAGGGTTTCTCTGCTGTGTGGGTTCTTTTATGACTGACAAGATACGAGCGCCGAATGAAGGTTTTCCCACACTCAGAGCAGCTGAAGGGTCTCTCCCCTGTGTGGATTCTACAATGAGTAACAAACTCTGATCTCGTATGGAATCCTTTCCCACAGTCGGAGCAATTATAAAGTTTCTCTCCTGTGTGGGTTCTCTTATGTGTAATAAGTTCTGAGCGAGAACTGTAGCTTTTCCCACAGTCAGAGCAACTGAAAGGTCTCTCCCCTGTGTGTTTTCTCCTGTGGGCAACAAGGTTTGAATTCCAAATGAAGCTCTTCCCGCAATCAGAGCACATGAAAGGTTTTTCTCCTGTGTGGGTTTTCCTGTGTCTAACCGCGCCTGAACGATGATGGAAGCTTTTCCCACAATCAGAGCAGCTGAAAGGTTTCTCCCCACTGTGGATATTCCTGTGTGTAAGAAGGTCTGAGTTAGAACTGAAGCTTTTCCCACAATCAGAGCAGCAGAAGGGTTTCTCCCCCCTGTGAGTTCTGCTGTGGATAGCAAGGTTTGACCTCAAATAAAAGCTTTTCCCACAGTCAGAACAGCGGAAGGGTTTCTCCCCGGTGTGAATTCTCCTGTGGAGAGCAAGGTGTGATCTGCAAATGAAACTTTTCCCGCAATCAGAGCACTTGAAAGGTCTCTCCCCAGTGTGGGTTCTCTTATGGATAGTAAGGTGTGAGCTCCGACTGAAGGTTTTCCCGCACTCAGAGCAGCTGAAGGGTCTCTCCCCCGTGTGGGTTCCCCTGTGTCTCACAAAGGCTGACCGACGACGGAAGCTCTTCCCACAGCTGGAGCAGCTGAAAGGAAAATCCACGCAGGGGAGAAACGCATGCATAAGAAACTCTGAGCGCTCACTGAAACTTTTCCCACAGTCAGAGCATTTTAAAGGTTTCCCTTCTGTGTGGGTTCTCCTGTGTCGAACAAGGTTTGAACTGTCACAGAAGCTTTTCCCACAGTCAGAACAGCTGAAGGGTTTCTCCCCGGTGTGGATTCTCCTGTGAGCAACAAGGTGTGACTTCCGACTGAATTTTTTCCCACAGTCAGAGCAGCTGAAGGGCTTCTCTCCTGTGTGGGTTCTCCTGTGTCTTACAAGCTCTGAACTCTGATGGAAGCTTTTCCCGCAGTCAGAGCAGCTGAAGCGTCTTGCTGCGTGGCTTCTCCTGTGGACAACAAGGTTTGACCTCCGACTGAAACATTTCCCACAGTCAGAGCAGCTGAAGGTCTCCTCTCCAGAGTGAGTACTTTCCTGTTTACTAAGGGTTGTACACTCACTGCAAGCACAGGGTGCATGTTGATGGGGGACCTTCTGTTGAACTGTTTCTTTGTGTTTCACCGCTCTCCTCTGGTGACTGGATTTACCCTGTCCCTCCCTTGCATGGTTTCTCTGCTGCCGTTCTAGGTTACGCTGACTCTCCCAGGTCTCTACCTGATCAGGACTCTGGGAAACATGTACTTCAGGTCTTCCCAGTAACATCACACATGAAGCCACATGCTCCAGTCCTTCCTGCTGAAGACTCTCCTCATTCTTCTCACGCAGCATCACATCACCTGCTGGGAGAGAGAGAGAATCCAGACAGGAGTCATTGTCTGTGCTGAACTGAAAGGAAAACTCTGACAGGGAAACAGAAAAGGGGGAACACACTCA
The DNA here is from genome assembly GCF_049634645.1 of Pelodiscus sinensis. Lineage (NCBI taxonomy): Eukaryota > Metazoa > Chordata > Testudines > Trionychidae > Pelodiscus > Pelodiscus sinensis. The sequence goes on from NC_134742.1 coordinate 1,003,019, forward strand.
AAGCATGACTGGAAAGGAGAAATAATCATGAGCTGAGTTCCTCCTTCTTCCTCACAACCATTTCCCAAAGGAACAAACTGCAACAAAACCTCCTGCGAAGTGTGTCATGTGCACTGCCAATGGGAACGCTGTGATGGGGTGACTGTGATTATCCTGTTTGTGTGTGGACATCATTGTTGAACCAGAACAGGCCTGGCCCTGGCCGAATGGGAGGGCACTGGGTCCCAGCTAAATAGGCAAGCACATTATCAGTTAGAGAAGCACTTGTTATCTCCAATGTCAATCAGCACCCCACTGTGCTATCGGGGTGCTTAGATGGAGCAGAGCATCACCCCTATTGTATGTATCCTTCCCCAGACCCTGTGATGCAGGGACACACTCTAATAGCTATTGCAGACAGGGTACCGGATGCAGACAGGCTAAGTGAGTTGACCAAGGTCACACAGGACACCCATGTCAGGACATGCAATTGGACACAAGTCAAAGAAGTCTGAAGGCAGACATTTACCTAGGAAGAAAAGTCCCTACCCAGAGATATTTCACTCTAAAAAGAAGACAGACGAGGAGATTATCTCCACTGCACAGAGAGGCAAGTGAGCCCCAGGGAGAATAAAGCCGGACGGCTCAAAGGGGACCCAGGCCCTGTGCCTGACACACAGGAAGAGCTCTGCTCATGTCTATCTGCTACAGAGCTGCCCCCACAGAACGCCCGCAGAGCGTGAACGGCTTCATCCGCCCTCCCTCAGCCCCAGCCCCTCTCACTGGGAGGAAGCAGCACGTGTCAGAGGACTCTGGGAACCGCACCCTGCTTCCATAGACTCAGCCACCGGCACAAGGGGAGCCTGCAGGCACCAATAGTAGCTGGACCCACCCCAGAACTCTGGTACCTGCCGTTCCTGCCCAGGCCCTGCCACCGACATCTCCGGCCAAGGAAAAACATGGGCAAGATGGTGGGGAAGCGCATTGAGATCTTGGCTGTGGGAAGAGCAGCACCATTGGTATGTCCCTGACCTTGTGCCCCCTGGGAAGACGCGTGGGGGGGACAGTCTCTCACACAGGAGCCAGGTTTTTGGGGCTCATACTCCGGATATTGGGGGGCAGGGAGCAATGAGGGACCCTGAACCAAACCCAACCCAGTTGCTCCAGAGGTGCTCCCCTCCCCTCCAGGGGACAGGAATCCTTACCCAGCCAGCTCACGGCCTCGTAATTCTCCTGCATCACGTCCCAGTAGAGGGCTCTCTGGCCCGGGTCCAGCAGATCCCATTCCTCCTCAGAGAAATACACAGCCACCTCCTCGAAGGTCACCGGCCCCGTCACGGCCATTTCCTGTCCCTGGCTCTGCAGGCCCGGGGCTGAGCTGGAGACAGACATGGGTGTCCTGCAGCCTGTCGGGGGGAGAAGAACAATTGGAGACATTTCAGAAGGGGCTTTAATGCTTTGCACCTCCCCGTTCTCCCTAGACTCTGTTCCTGGTGACTCACAGGCTGGAGTCGAGATATTCCACAAACAGCACACACAGGTTAGATCCCAAATCCAAACTCATCTCTCTCAATACCCGGCCATTCGATTCAGCGGCTAATCATCTTCCCCAGTAAAGATCCCTGCCCCCTCCCTCGTCTGAGTGCGTCTGGCTTCAGCTTCCCGTTCCTGGTTCACACTGAGCCAGACCCACTGGACTGAGGAGCCTGAGATGCCCCATCCCGGAAGGGGGAAAAGCCCGTCTGTCCCCATCCTTCAGGGCTCTCTGTCCATCCCCTCTGCCCCTCCCCATACCGATAGGTTCCCACTGCCCCTGGCTGGCAGCGCCCGGACCCTGTCTGCCTGCCCTGAGTTTGCTCCTTGGCCCCTCTCCAGGCCCTGCCACCAGCTGCGTGGGGTCAGCACTCCGGAGCGGGGCGGCTGAGGCCTTGCACTCCAGCAGACGGTGCCTTTGCCCACCGGTTGCCCCTCACCTGCAGGCTGCTGCTGGCCAGACGCAGAGAAGTGCTGGGGAAGGGCTCTGGCTGCCGGCCTGCCTGCACACACCTCACCGGCTCAGGGTGGGCTCCCAGCGCCCCACGGAGGTGGCAGCAGCGTGAGAGACAGGAACCCAGCCCCGGATCTGCGGAGCAGCCTGAGCAACTTCCAATCCTGGAGCAGCAAGCACCGCGGGTTAGCCGCTGCGTTTGGGCAATGCCTCCTTTTCCTGCGCGGGGCTCCAAGGCCAGACTGAGATAACAAGACCTTGAGCGTTGTTGGAACTTTCCCCAAGTTTGTTCAAACTGGAACCTTCTTCTGCATTCTCCCAGGTTTACAAGAAGCCGTTTGGTTAAACCTTGTTGTCTCTGCTCTGTTTTTCCTTCTCTCCCCCTGGCCTTTCTTCCCCCACCTTTCCCTGGCCCCATATCCTTGAAGAAGAACAGTAGCCGCTATAATGAGATGTAGGACAAATGTCATAGAATCATAGAATCATAGGACTGGAAGGGACCTCAAGAGGTCATCGAGTCCAGCCCCCTGCCCTCAAGGCAGGACCAAGCTCCGTCTACACCATCCCTGACAGATGTCTGTCTAACCTGTTCTTAAATATCTCCAGAGAGGGAGATTCCACCACCTCCCTTGGCAATTTATTCCAATATTTGACCACCCTGACGATTAGGAATTTTTTCCTAATGTCCAATCTAAACCTCCCCTGCTGCACTTTAAGCCCATTACTCCTTGTCCTGTCCTCAGAAACCAAGAGGAACAAATTTTCGCCTTCCTCCTTGTGACACCCTTTTAGATATTTGAAAACCGCTCTCATGTCCCCCCTTAATCTTCTTTTTTCCAAACTAAACAAGCCCAGTTCATGAAGCCTGGCTTCATAGGTCATGTTCTCTAGACCTTTAATCATTCTTGTCGCTCTTCTCTGTACCCTTTCCAATTTCTCCACATCTTCCTTGAAATGTGGCGCCCAGAACTGGACACAGTACTCCAGCTGAGGCCTAACTAGTGCAGAGTAGAGCGGCAGAATGACTTCACGAGTTTTGCTTACAACACACCTGTTGATACTGATGTCACTGATGTGTCAGACTCGTACGGCTCATAATCCTTTGGGGGCTGCTGCTGAACCCTCCCCAGTGCATTGCTAATAAAACTGCTCAGTCTTATCGGCGTGGCTGAATTCTCGGAAAAGGAATTCCTTTGCTTAACCCCTGCAGTGCCAGAGCCTAGCCACAGCCCCCTCCGCTGTCATCACAGCGGAACCTGCACTCCCCACTTCTACACTGCTCCTGCAGGTCAGCATCCGCTCCTGCACCCACCCCCAGACACACTCCTGCACCTTATACCCCATCCTCTACGCCAGGGCACAGCCCCTTCCCAGACCCCGCTAGGGATGTCAGAGACAGAGGAAATGACTAATAGAGTAACCTCATGAATTCTTATTGGTTACTCGACTGTTCCATAATCCAGCCCCACTCCTGAGGAGCCCGCTGCGCTGCTGCCTCTGTTTCCGAGGCAGCAGCGTGTGGTGCCAGGCAGGAGCTGGTTTGCAAGGGGAGCCAGTTTAAAACCCAGCTCCCCTAGAGGCAGCAGCAGCTCCTATCTGGGGGCTGGATGAAGGGGGGAATCGGCATTCCCAGACCCCACACAAGCTGCAATCGACACACACACACAGCTCCTAATACACTTGAAATGCAGAGCTGCCGTGGGGGTAGGTCCTGGACTGAGCCAGGCTGCTGGCCAGCCTGCTAAAAATTTACTAGCGGGATTGGAGGGGGTGGGATGCGTGTAGTCTATAGCATTAAACTATAAGCTTTTGCTTACTGGTTAATCAGTTAATTGACTACACTCTTATATCCCTAGAACCCATACCCCCTCCTGGCTATCTCAATTCCCTGCCCCAAGCTCCCTCCCAACCCCCGCAGCCCTCCTGCCCCCCAATCCCCTGCACAGAACTCCCTTGTGCACCAGCCTCCCTCCTAGCTCCCCCACCCCGCCACATGATATGGAGGCACCCCACCCCCACACGCAGCCTGTGGGTCCCAGGACCCCATCAGCGCCTCCCCCCAGATCTGTGACCTGACCATATCTATGTTTGTATGTTAATTCACACGCCTATCACTCGTTTTCCTAAAACCTTATTTAGCCAGCTTAACGCCCGTCAAATGAGTATTAATAAGCCAATAATGAATTGAGTTATATCCGCCCCCGATTCCTGTTTTCATCGTTTCTAATGGAATCAATGCTTTCCTGTACTGCAAACGGGCAGGCTGCAGAGGTTACAAGGAAATCGACCCTGAAGAGGTGTTATGCTGAGCCAGTGAGGATGAGCAAGAGACACAACACAGAGCAACTCCACACTTACCTGGTCCCCTAGGCCAGTGTTTCTCAACCTGTGGTACCAGTACCCTTAGGGCTACGTCTACAGTGGCATGATTTTGCACAAGAACTCTTTTGCAGAAGAGTTCTTGTGCAAAAACTCTTCCAGAAGAGAGCGTCTACACTGGCATGTGCCTTTGTGCAAGAGATGTGTTTTTGCGCAAGAGCATCCATGCCAGTGTAAACGCTCTTTTGCGCAAGAAAGCTCTGATGGCCATTTTAACCATCGGGCTTTCTTGCGCAAGAAATTCATGTTGCCTGTCTACACTGGCCTCTTGCGCAAGAACAGTTGTGCAAGAGGGCTTATTCCTGAGCGGGAGCATCAGAGTTCTTGTGCAAGAAGCCCTGATTTCATACATTAGAACACCAGTGCTCTTGCGCAAGAACTCGCGGGCAGTGTAGACAGGCAGCAAGTATTGGCGCAAAAGCGGCCGCTTTTGTTAAAGATCACGCCAATGTAGACAGCCTAGGGGTATGGGAGTGAAGTTCAGGGGGTGGGGCGTACCTCGACAGAACTGAAATTTTGAGGAAGCTGAATGTTTTGTTGCAAGTTTCACAGCACTTTATTATTTTTGTACCTTTTACACACAAAAATGGAATTGCCCCCTGGCTGCGATTAAGTTGTTTAAACCAGTGGCTCTCAACCAGGGGTATCGTTAGCGGTACACGAGAGAAGTCGCGGGGGGGGGGGTCAACACCACTGAAATGTGGAGAAAACGGAATTTTTGTTGTCCGTGTGGCAGCGCTTTTAGCATTTTTTTACTTTTTCTACCCTGACAAACTATCATCGTCCGCCCGGCCACGATCAGTTGTTGCCAGGGCGGGAGGGGGGCCCCTTATAATTTTGGTTTTTTGAGGCCGGGGGGGGAGGGGCTGTATCCAAACAGGCTGAGAAGCTCTGGCCTGGGCTACGCGCAGAGGGAGGCAGCAAGCCTCGACCCCTCACAGGCAACGTCGGCTCTGAGCGGCCCTTGAGCGCCCCCACCCACGCGAAAGGAACAGACCCGCTCACAAGCCGACCCCGGCCGCGTCGCACCCTTGAGAGCCGTTACCTGGCGCCGCGCGCGCGGCCAACGGCTGCCGTGGAACGCGCGCCCCTCGCGCACCCCGCCAACGGCAAAAGCCGGGCCGCGCAGGCGCACGACGGAGACGGCCACCGCGGTAGGGAGGCGCGAATCCGCGCATGCGCACTGACGGGGCGGGCTGCTTTCCCTCGGCATTTGCCCTGACTCGCCTCAGGTCCTCCCGCCCCACAGCCGGAACCGGAAACAGGCTCTCGAGAGGAACAACACCAACGGCTCCCTCAACGGGCGCGCCGCCGAGGCGCATGCGCAGTGACTTCGGCGGAGGCAGCCGCTGCTCAGTCTCTGCCCGGCGTTCGGCCAGGCCGGGGCGGAGGGCGCATGCGCAGTAGCGTGGCTGAGGCCGCCGCCGGCAGCAGCGTGCGTGTGCACAGGTGGTGCGCATCCACACCGGCCTCGGTGCACATGACAAAATTTATTCCGCACACGGACGGGAAAAAATTCAGAGGGAGCTTCAGAGAGAGCGGGCAGAGCAGGGACCCACCCAGTGACCCCTCCCCACGTGACCCTGCAGTTTGCCTCTCCCCCCCCCCAGCCTCCCTCTGCCCTGCCTCCAGGTTGCTGGCCCAGCCCCCCTCCCCCAGCAACTCGTGAGTCCCTGAGCGGCACCAGCCACAGCCCCGCACCCGGCTCCTCCCCCGCCTGGCACTGCAGGGGTCACCTCCCCTCCCCCCCCATGGCCGAGCCCTAAGGGAGGCATCCGCACGGCCCCCCCGCTGCTCCCACCCCCCTCGGCTCCCCTCGGGACTTGCCCTGCTTGCTCCGCCAGCGCCCAGTTGTTCGCTGTTTCGAAATAAGGTCCCCTTGTGCTGCACCGACCTCGGGCGGGGGTTCCCACACAGAATTCCCGGGGCTCTGGGGGGAGGCCGGAGGTTGTTCATCAGTCCAGGAGAAAGAGCCCAGGGACCAGGCAGGGTGGCTGCAGGCCCCCAGAGGAGGGTCACTGCTGGACCCCCAGGGGAAGGACGCCGCTGTGGAGAGCAATGGGGGTGAGAGGGAGAGGCTGGCTGGGGGGAGGGAGAGGCTGGTATGGGGCAGGTTTCACCCAAAGTAAGGAGTGACCCTGCAGGAGGGTGACAGAGCGTTGATCTGCCACCCTCCCAGTGTGCAGCTTTCCACATACCCCTCCTTCCCCCCAATCCGTGCACCCAGGGCCAGAAGCATAATGATAGAAATGTAGCCGTGTTAGTCTGGTGTAGCTGAAACAAAATACAGGAGTATGTAGCACTTTAAAGACTAACAAGATGGTTTATTAGGGGATGAGCTTTCGTGGGCCAGACCCACTTCCTCAGATCAAATAGTGGAAGAAACTTGGCATGACCATATATACCAAAGGATCCAATTAAAAAAATGAACACATATGAAAAGGACAAATCAAATTTCAGAACAGAGGAGGGATGGGGGGAGGTTAATGTCTGTGAGGTGATAATTGGGGACGCTAGCTTTGTAATGGGTACGATAATTAGCATCTTTGTTGAGACCTAGGTGTAAAGTGTCAAATTTAAGCGTGAATGACAGTTCAGAGGATTCTATTTCGAGTCTGGAGTTAAAATGTCTTTGGAGCATTTGATTTGCTTTGAAGCCAGTGATGCCTTCTCTGGCCGCTAGATGGCAATGCAGCCTCGCATTTCCCCACACTCCTGATGAGCCGGATTTTGGATGAGCTGATCCAGGCCCGTCCCGACTCGCTGGGACCAGCGGGGCTCTGCCATGTTGCAGCTGGAACAGCCCATGGTATTGGGCATTTAGGCTGCGTCAGGGGACGGTGAGCAGGTGGAGAGATGGGGGGGGGGTCCCGGGCTGAGGGACTAGCATAGGGAGACTCCACGTGGAGGGGGCTGACATTGCCACCTCGCCCCTGAAGGGCCGTGGGCATCGCCAGAGCCATTGTCTGAGCCGCAGCAGAACCGAGGGCAGGGAACGAGGCCTGGGACACGGGGACGGGTGTGTGTGATGACTCCAGGGCCATGCGTTTTCTTTTAACCTTTCTTGTTTCTCCTCACTTTCTTGAGACAGTCACGGGAGACTGCATCAAATGCCTACACTCAGTTTCCCTTCGCTCGGGGGTATGGGAGAGCCATCTGGAGGTGAGGACTCTCGGTGCGACCCTGAGCAATGCACTGCGCTCCGGTGGGGCTACTGGCTGTCACAGGCCCCAGCTCATTACATGTAAAACGTCGCCCAGCTGCCTCGTCACGGCAGCGAGGTGGATTGCTAGAGAAAGGGGCTGTGGGACAAGAGGGTGTCTGGCTTCCCCAGGGGTGGAGGGCTCCTCCCTGCCAGGTAGGCCCTAGGATTGTCCCTGGGGGCAGTATTCCCTGGGCGCCCCTCCTGATACTGCCTCGAATGACTGTCAGTTTTGTTCCTCCCCATCACTCCAGCCACCTGGCTCCGCATTTCCTCGCCTGCCTCTGTTATGGTTTTGGGTTTCCCCTCTTGGATGTATCTTTAGAGCTCTTCAGGAAGGTGTCATGTCACTGGATTTTAATAGGAAAGGGATACTCTTTTGTTGCACTCACTAGCGTGTGTTTGCCCCCCGTTCGGTGCACAGGGGGGCATGTGAGGTGTGTAACGAGAGCTTACGTTGTGTGGACTCTGTCTAGGCTACCTGTGTACTTGTATGAGCTGTGTGTGTACAGTTAGGAATATGCGCTTTGTGTAGATACTTTGCATGTTTTCTGCTGGGAGGGGGGTTGCTGGATGCACTGGAGGAGCACACAAAGGCCCCATGGCGGAGGACACACCTGGGGACTCCATGGCCCCTTGCTTAAAAAAAGCAGAAACTGGTTTGAGAGTCATGTGATCAGCCCATTCTGGGAGGCACCAGCACAGAGCAAGAAGGCTTCTGCATTATCTCCTAGTTGGTACTCTGGGAACTTCTTCAGTTGGGGAGCATTCAGTGGAGCAGGGGCATTAGTCGGTGTAGCTGGAGCGCCCAAATTCCCAGCTTCCTCCAGCTCAAAGCGCCTCTGCTTTTCCCTCTCCTCCACTTCCAAACACTCGTCTGTCAGAAGAATTCCATCTCACCCTTAGTCAGAGGTCTGCCTGGCTTAAGGATACTCTCCCACCCTGAGGGTGTCATGGGAAGGGCATGGCCGCTGCTCTCTGCTCCTGCCCCCAAAAAGGTTACTCCTGCTTGGCCTCACAGGGACAGTCTCCTGTCTCTCCGCCTCATGGTACGAGCCTTCACCAGCGGTAGACATTGCACCCTGATCTGAAGCTGTTTGCACCTCGGAGTGTCGCTTAGGGAAGGTTGGTTGCTTAACAGCTCCTCTGCATGCTATGGGCTACTTCCCTTCTCTGCTCTAGCCTAGCTATCCGGTTACCCCAAAAGCTGGAAAATCGGGGCTCTGGCTGCGCAGGTTTAACATTCTGTGTGCCTTTTCCCCACCTCAGGCAGCAAAAGAAAAAAAACCCCGAAACTTCCAACAGCATCAAAGAAGAAAAACCTGTGTCCTTTTAAATGAAACCCCGAGGTCTGTGTTCCTGCTTAAAAATGATCCAACCAGCTCTGCCACCCTGTCAAGGCGAGTTCAGAAGCTGGGGGCTCACAAGAGATCTTACCAATACCTCACCTCTATCAGCTTCTGCTTAAAAGCTCCGCAGGGTCACGGATTCCCTGGCCTTGGAGACAGGCTGCCACCACCCCCCTGAGAAAAACCCTTTTCTTCTTGAACCCAGGAGGAAGCACTTGGAACTTCTTCCAGGGGGGTGCCCCAAGCTCATCCACCACAAGCAATTTGAAAAAAAGAGAGAAAACAAACTGCAATCTCTCATAGCTGACCTCTCAGTCTGAGGCATGCATACACAGACCTCCTATTGCCTTTCAGGACACAAGAATCAAATCATCTGCTTACAGAAAAACGATTTTATTAACAAAACAAAGATATACCGGATAACACATACTTGGTTGCTAGGTGTTTTAACGCAACGGAGAAAGGAACAAGTAAAAAACCCCAAAGAAATTCATCACTGGGATTCAGCTTAAGGTTACAGAGTAGAGAGACGGGAACATGGACTTTAGCACAGAAAAGTTTAACCAAACAACAAAACACAGAAAACAGCCTGATCATGTCTAACCAGACATTTCCTACTCATGCTTTCCATGCCCCGTATGCTTTGCAGGCACGGCAGTTCTGCCTGGTTCCATTCATCTTGTTCGCCCTGTTCCTGGCTTAAAACTCACACAAAGAAAATCAGCAGGCAGGTATCCCTTCCCATTCAAATTTCAATCGTTTCTTCTTATTAGTTCTCCTGGCTTCCTGCCATTACCGTCTAGCTACCTGGGTTTAACCCTTTAGTTACTGAAGGCTGCATGTTCAAAAAAGGCCAGTATTCTTCCTATTCACCACACACCTCCCAAATCACAGACCGTGCTCGACAGACTGGTCCACAATGGCTGTGATTTCTTCCTGGAGGTTTAAGGAGAAAACATAATAACCTACCTGCACACACTAAATTCACTACTGAATACACAAAAACAAAAGAAGATCCCCTGCATGCACGGAATACAATGGCTTCGGTATAGGGAGAGTTTTAACGGGCTTAGTCTGGGAAACTTTCCCAGAGCGTGCATCAGCCCCTTTGTCAGGAGCCCCTGAGATGTGCTGTATGTCAAGGTTTTGACCAGCCAAACTCCACCGAAGGAGTTACATGTTAGTCTCTCTGACCCTGTGAAGCCACATCAGAGCAAGAGGGTTGGTCTGCAGATCAAAGTGTTGTCCTCAAATATATGGTTGTAACTTCTCTAGAGTACCGGTCTCCAACCTTGTTAAGCACAAGATCACTTTTCAAATTTAAGTCCGGGCAGGATCTACCTCAAACCCAAATACCACTGCCCCACCCCTTCGCCGAGGCCCCGCCCTCCTCACTCTGTGATGATGGGTACAGGAGAGGGGTCTCCTCTGCCTCTGTCTCCTCCACTCTGCACAATAAGCGGGAGGCTCCCAAGGGTTAGCTCTGGTGGGAGGAGGGGCAGCTGAAGCATCTCCCAGTGAAACCAGTCAGGATCACCTGTCAGAGGCTCCTAGATCTACTGGTAGATCCCGATCTATTGGTTGGTGACCACTGCTCTCAAGCATATACAATGGCGGAGCATTCCGCCTCAGAGACAGACCAGTGGAGGAACACTACAGGGTGGAATTGTTGATCTGGTCCTGTTTGCATCAAAACTGCCCCCACACAACGCTCTGGCGCGTCCGTCGTGACAAAGAAAGTTTTGTCAATCTGGAGCCCTTAATATTGGCTCAGATGTAAGAGCAGCCTTATGCGGCTTAAAAGATTCCTGACACGTCCCACTCCACTTAACTGCGTTTGGCTGCTTTTTTCTGGTCAGGTCTATCGGTGGATCTACCGCTGCTGTTGTAGATGCTGGCCTGGGGTCTGGTGCTGCCATCTCCAGCTCAGGCTCCATCCCTGGGGTCTCTGGGGATACAGACTGGGCCCCTGTGAAAGGCTCAAGAACGGAGTTAGGTATGGAGGCCTAAATAGCTCTGTAGCTTACCCACCCCTCCTTAACCTGTCTCACATTTGGCTAAGTCCTCTCCGACCAGCATAGGAATAGAATAATCATCAAAGGCTGCAGAAGTCCAAACTCCTGACCACCTCTCCACCCCTCACGATTCCTGTTTTGGTCAGGACTTCTAAAATTGCAATGCATTAACGTTTCAAATTAAAATATCTCAAATAGTGAAATGTACAGTTTTTAAAAACGTCTGACCGACACTGAAAAAAACGGTCCATGTATTAGATAACCAATTCCAATTTTGTCTTCAGCCTCTCACGGAACCCCTCTCACGCTCAGAGCAGTCAGACCCGGCATTCCACCTGTTTTTTCCCCCACACATGGGCAGAGGGAGTTTTCGTAGGTGCACCAATGTGAGGGGAATGTGTGACATCTCCTTATTGGTGCACAGAAAAAAAAAGGGGGGGGAGGGTTGCGCAAAATGGACACGTCCACACTGCATGTTTTTGCACAAAAGCCTCTTGTGCAAATTGCATTGGAATAGATTTTGAAATGAAGCACAAGAAAATGCTAATCAGTGCTTCATTTGCATTGCCTCTTCTGACAAAACACGTAGCATAGACAGAGCCTGAAACACTACATCCATGAGAAAAGACTCCCCCCAACTCTGGTGCAGCTGTGAGGAGGAGATGGGGAAGGCACCTCTCCCTGCCATGGCAGCTCTGGGGTTGGGGCCATGGGATAGAAAACTATCTGCTGGCCATAGCATGTCTTGGCTGGAGTTCAGAACAATGGATAGAGGTATCTCTCCTTGCAACAGCCCTTAAGAGCTCTCCTGGCATTTATCTGTGTGCAGCACAGCCACATGGACACGCAGCTTAAACGGAACTCAGGGAATTGGGTATCTTCCCTGTGTGGGTTCTCCTGTGGGTAACAAGATGGGAGCGCAGACTGAAGCATTTCCCACAGTCAGAGCAGCTGAAGGTTTTCTCCCCTGTGTGGGTTCTCCGGTGGGTAACAAGATTTGGACGCTGACTGAAGCTTTTCCCACAGTCTGAGCAGACGAAGGGTTTCTCTCCGGTGTGGCTTCGCCTGTGGGTAAGAAGGTGTGTGCTCTGGCTGAAGCTTTTCCCACAGTCAGAGCAGCTGAAGGGTCTCTCCCCTGTGTGGATTCTCCTATGGGCAACAAGCTCTGAGCTCTGTCTGAAGCTCTTCCCGCACTCAGAGCAGGTGAAGGGTTTCTCCCCTGTGTGGGTTCTCCTGTGTGTAACAAGGGCTGAACTATGATGAAAGCTTTTCCCGCAGTCAGAGCACCGGAAGGGCTTCTCCCCTGTGTGGGTTCTCCTGTGCCTATAAAAGACTGACCTGCGCTTGAAGCCTTTCCCGCAATCAGAGCAGTTATAGAGGGTGCCTCTTCTATGTATTATCTGGTGGTTAATAAGGCTGGAGCCCCGACTGAAGCTTCTCCCACACTCAGAGCAGCTGAAGGGTCTCTCTCCTGTGTGGGTTCGCCGGTGTGTAACAAGGGCTGAACTATGATGGAAGGTTTTCCCGCAGTCAGAGCAGTCAAAGGGTTTCTCCCCTGTGTGGGTTCTCTGATGCGTAATAAGGTCTGAGCTGCAACGGTAGCTTTTCCCACAGTCAGAGCAGCTGTAGGGTTTCTGTCTATGGGCTCTCTGATGTGTGTTCAGGCCTGAGCGCTGACGGAAGCTTTTCCCACAGGCAGAGCAACTGAACGGTTTCTCCCCTGTGTGGGTTCTGCAATGTATAATAAGGTATGAGTTGCTTCTGAAGCTTTTCCCGCAGTAAGAGCAGCTGAAGGGTCTCGCTTCTGTGTGGGTTCTCCTGTGGGTAACAAGGTGTGAATTTTGACTGAAGCTTTTCCCGCAATCAGAGCAGCTAAAAGGTTTCTCTCCTGTGTGTGTTCTTCTGTGTGTAACAAGGGCTGATCTGTGTTTGAAGCCTTTCCCACAATCGGAGCACTTATGGGGTGTCTCTCTTGCATGTATTATCTGATGGTTACTTAGCTCTGAGCACTGACTGAAGCATTTCCCGCAGTCAGAGCATTTGAAGGGCTTCTCTCCAGGGTAGGTTCTTTCACGTTCACTAAGAGTTGCACACTCACTACAAGCGCAGGGTGCATGTTGATGGGGGAATTTCGACTGAACAGTTTCTGTGTTTCTTTTCTCTCTGCTCCTGTGACTCGATTTACATTCTCCCTCCCCTGGATGGTTTCTCTGCTGCCCTTTTCGGCTATGCTGACTCTCCCAGGTCTCTCCCCACTCACAACTCTGGGAAACATGCCCTTCAGATCTTCCCTGTAGCGTGGCCCTTGGAGCCACTTGCTCTGGTCCTTCCTGCTGAAGGCTCTCCTCATTGTTCTCACGCAGCGTCCCATCACCTGCTGGGATAGAGACAGAATCCAGAGAGGAGTCATTGTCTGTGCTGAGCTGAAGGGAAAATTCTGACAGGGGGACAGAAAAGGGGGAACACACCCAAAGAACGGCTGGAAAGCAGGAATAATTATGAGCTGAGTTCCTCCTCCTTCCTCACAACCCTTTCCCAAAGGAGAGATCCCAGCCTTCTCCCCTCTCCTCCCCCACAGCCTCTGGCTGGAGTTGATCACAGGCTGACAGGTCATAGAATCATAGAGCAGGAAGAGATCTCAGAAGGTCATCAAGTCCAGCCCCCTGCCCAAGGCAGGACCAATCCCAACAAAATCAACCCCGCCAGGGTTTTGTCAAGCCATGACTTAAAAACCTCTAGGGATGGAGATTTCACCTTCTCCCTACGGAATCCATCCCAGTGCTTCCCCACCCGCCTAGGGAAATAGTTTTTCCTAATATCCAAGCTAAACCATCCCCACTACAAGGTGAGCCCATTGCTCCTTGTTCTCCTATCTGTCACCACTGAGAACAGCCTTTCTCCATCCTCTCTGGAACCCCCCTTCAGGATGTTGAAGGCTGCTCTCAAATCTCCCCTCACTCTTCTCTTCTGCAGACTAAACAAGCCCAAATCCCTCAGCCTCTCCTCGTAGATCATGTGCTCCAGACCCCTCATCATTTTGGTCGCCCTCCGCTGGACCCTCTCCAATGCGCCCACATCCTTTCTCTAGTGGGGTCAGTCAGACTTGATGAAAATGCAGAAGTGACACCAGCTATGAGGACCCAGAAATTGGTTTCTGAGTCAGTTTAGTCGATTGCTCCGCTGTGTGGGTGTCGCTGCCGAGCCCCCCTTCCTCAGAGCCCTGGAGATCCGGGATCCACAGCTCCTCCCCTCGCTCCACCCAGGAGATCGCGAGAGCTTTGGAGGCTGGAAATCCTGCCCGGGGAGCAATGAACCCAGTGCTGATCTTGTTCATTAAGGTCTGTGCCATTACTGCTTCCAGAGCCAGGATCCGTCGCCCACCCAGAGAGGCTCCTCCCCCCTTGCAGAGACGGGGCTCTGGCTGCTACAAGATCCCATCTCACACTCATCTGCAGTAAAGGTGCATCCCCCCAACCTCGGGAACGGCCCAGCGTATTCCCCGGGGGAGCTGAGCTCTCTGCTGCACTATGTAGGGTACAACTCAGTCTCCTTCATGGCCTGCCCCATCCCCAGGCAGGACAGGATCACACTGCTCAGGGGAGCTCTGGCCAGGGCTGACACCGAGGCCCCCAGGCAGGGCTCAGACTGCAGCTGCAACATGGCAGGTCATCAGGACGTGGAGAGAAAGGCCCCAGCAGCGCTCTGGCTCCTCAAGGGCTCTGCCCACACCGCTCCTGGCTGGGGGGCTCGGCTCGTCCTGCTCGGGGGCTCTAGTAGCGCCAGGAGGAGGCAGAGGAAGTTGTCTGAGCAGCAAAGTGAATCCTTGGCTGGCTGCTCCAGGCCCTGCCTACGCTGCGGGCGCTGACCCCGACTGCCTGTGTAGGCCCTGCCGGCTGCCCACAACAGCTGCCGCTCCCGCCGCCAGCCCTGGCAGAATGGGAGGGCAGTAGATCCCGGCAGAGCAGGCAAGCACATTCCTGAGCAGAGAGGAGGGATGAGAACACACTATCTCTGCAATACTGCCAACATTCACGCCTAAGACATGGCAGAGGAGCACACTGATCCAAATCGTAGGGGATGAGGAGATAACGGACACAAACGTTTTGTTGAAATGAGCAGGCAGAAGGCCAAGGGGGGTAACAACACATGGAGCGCAATGTGCACCTTGTGTGTGTCAACGTATCAGCCGAACTCCACTAAGTCTCTCTCGTCCAGCGGTTCCCAAACTTTTCGGCATCACGCCCCCTTTTTGATTTTTGAGAAACCCTCGCCCCCTCCCAAAAACAGCAGCAAAACGTGAGGTGGGATTGACGGGGTGTGCGTGGCTGGGTCGCCTCGTGCCTCCCCTGGAATTTCTTCATGCCCCCCAGTTTGGGAGCCCATGCTCTAGTCCTTGGTCTCCGGCCTGTGATTGGGTCGAGCCGACGGTCCGGACTCTAGAAGGTCCTAGCTGGGGAACCGGGTGGGGCTGCAATGTAAACAGTTACAGTAGCCCAGGCGTGGATTCAGGGTGGGCCTCAAAGCACAGAGTCGCTGGAGCTCTGGTGGAGGGCAGGGTGGCCATTCAAGCAGCCAGTGGCATAAGAACGGCCAGATGGGGTCAGACCAAAGGTCCACCCTGCCCAGTATCTTGTCTGCCAACAGTGGCCAGCGCCAGGTGCCCCAGAAGGAGTGAATCAAACAGGGAATGATCAAGCGATCTCTCTCCTGCCATCCATCTCCACCCTCTGACACACAGAGGCTGGGGACACCGTTCCTTACCCAGCCTGGCTAATAGCCATTGATGGACCTAACCTGCATGAATGTATCTAGTTCTCTTTTAAACCCTGTTATAGTCCTAGCCTTCACAACCTCCTCTGGCGAGGAGTTCCACAGATTGACTACGCGCTGTGTGAAGAACTTCCTTTTATTTGTTTTAAACCTGCTACCCATTAATTTCATTTGGTGGCCCCTAGTTCTTATATTTCGGGAACAATAAATAACTTTTCCTTATTCACTTTCTCCACACCACTCATGATTTTATGGACCTCTATCCTATCCCCCCTTAGTCTCCTCTTTTCCAATCTGAAAAGTCCCCGTCTCTTTAATCTCTCCTCATCTGAGACCCGTTCCAAACCCCTAATTATTTTAGTTGTCCTTCGCTGAACCTTTTCTAATGCCAATATCTCTTTTCTGAGATGAGGAAACACAGGCCCTAGTTCATGGTGGGACAGCAAACAAATACTCCGAAAAGGCTTAGGCTCTGGTTCATGGTGGGGCGGCAATACAGCAGCCCTGAGGCGGGGCGGGGCCGCACACAAACTGTTAGGTCGGCTCGTTAGCAGCTCCCAATTACAAACAGTCCGGTCTCCTTGTTCAGGTGAAGGGCTGGCCAACAGGCGGGTAGCCTGAAGTGGCAGAGGGGGGCGGCGGGTCCCACCCTGCGGGTGACTTCTCAGGGACTTTGCCAGCGGGTGAGGAGTTTGGACTCCTCTGACGGGAGGAGCAGGAGTACGCAATCACCGGGCTCAAAGGGTCGATCTTGGGCTCCCCGATGATAGCACCGCTCCTGGCTCCTCTGAGCTGCCTCGAGATTTTCCCGAGCGAGGGTCCCCGCCTGGGGGAGTCATTCCTCCTGCTGGCGTTGGACTGCAAGTTCCACTGCACAGAGAGGCAAGTGAGCCCCAGGGAGAATAAAGCCGGACGACTCAAAGGGGACCCAGGCCCTGTGCCTGACACACAGGAAGAGCTCTGCTCATGTCTATCTGCTACAGAGCTGCCCCCACAGAACGCCCGCAGAGCGTGAACGGCCTCATCCGCCCTCCCTCTGCCCCAGCCCCTCTCCCTGGCAGGAACCAGCATGTCACAGAGATCAGCCACAGGCAGGGAAGGACTCTGGGAACCGCGCCTTCCTTCCATGGGCTCGGCAGGCTTCCTGCTCTGGAGAGCCGGGGCTGGGCAGCCAGTTACACGTGGAGTGCTGGGGCCCAGGCTGTTCCCTGCGGGCTGTGTGTGAGGACGGGGACCTCCTCCCCCAGTGTCCCGCCTTGGGCTCTGTCTGCCTCAGCCCCGGCGCCGCAGCCTGCAGGGAAGAGACTCTGCTCCCCCCTCAACCTCTCCTCCCCACAGCGCTGATGCCATGCCTGTGAGTGCACTGGGGGCACAGGGATGTCCAGGGGGCAGGGGTGAAGGAGGCGGAGAAGGATGGGAGGGGCAGGGTTTGCAGTGAGAGCCATGGGGCGATGCAGGGGATCAGGCTGGCGGGGATCATGGGGCTGAGGGGAGCAAGGCTGGAGCAGAGGGAAGATTGGAGGGGAAATACAATTCTCCGTTGCAGAAGCTGCACTTTGCTTTACTCCCCACTTCTTTGCCTCCCTCCCCATCTAGCTCGTTGGCTGCATTCTCAACCTCTCAGCTTTTCTGGGTTACTCCTCCAGCCCCCTCCTGCCCCCAAACACCCTCTTGTACCCCCGCGCTACACGCTCTCCTGCTGCCAAAGTCCCTTCCGCTGTGTAAAGCCTCCACCCAATCTATTACCCTGTAAATTGGGGCTACCTGCTTGACACACACATTTTCTGGAAATGCATTACACTGTAAGATGGAAATTGCTCTCAATCAGTTGCTGTGCGAAGGTCTGGTTGTAACCACTGAGCTGTGAAGCTTTGTAACTGTTTCTTTGTAAGTTTCAGCTGCTTTGCTTGTTAAATTTTGTAACTTACTCTAATCTGCATTCCATCCTGTGATAAGAGGAGACTGGAGCATGTTTGGGGGCGGAAAACAGCAAGGCTAAAAAGCTGGAGCCAGGAGATGACTAATTAAAGCAATCAGGGAGGGAGGTCGGGGCATGCTCCTCGGTGACAAACATGGAGGAAGGACCCTGCATGGGTGACAGGAGCCACTGAGTTCCAATAAAAAGGAGACAGCACTTGGCAGAAGATCTCTTAGATCGGCCTGCCGGCCAGGACCCATAACTACATACAGACACTTGGACATACCATGCCTTGGCTTTCTCTTTCTCTCTCTGCAACCCTTGCCTGCCTAAGTGTGTGAGCGCCTGGGGGCATGAACGAATGTGTGTGTGAGAGATAGCGCCTTTCCCTTGAGTTTTACGCCATAGCGGCATTCAATGACAGCTCGATCCCCTTTAGTGGACTGTTAATTCCTCGTTTAATAAATCCATACGAGTGTAACCCTCAGGGCGGTCTCCAGTGAAAACTGGGGGTAACACCTTACAGACCCTGCCCTCCTCACCCCATCCTGCACCCCATCCCTATCGCACTCGCTAGCAGTCCTGCCCCACAAACTGAACCCCTCATTTTTGTTCCCACTCCAGAGCCCAAGGGGGTCCACAAAATCCACTAACGCTGGAACCCCAGGAAAGTAAATCTGGCCTATGGAACGCTCTGAACCTCAGTCCTTCCTGTCCCTTCCCCTTATCTCTCTTCTCTGTTACTCCAGCCGCCACAAGGTATCTCAGTTGGAGGCCACATCAGTGAGGGCTGGGGGTTTTGGAGGAGTTTTTTTGCTTCTCACTTGTGGTCCCCAACTAATTTTTTTTCCTATGGATCAGTGACCCCCGACCCAAAAAAGGTTCCCCACCCCTGCCATAAATAAAGAAAACTTTGAAACCTTTTGTGATGGATGCAATATTTTACTTTATTTAAAATGAAGTTTGATAAACTAACAGGATAAAGTTAAACGGCTTAATCTGTTTAATCATTTAAATGAAAGCGTTCTCCCCAGCTGCAGCACTAGCAAAATGACTCGGGCGTAATTATGCAACTAATGGTGAGTTTCCATTAGCAACTGATAGTCTGCGGGAGAAATTTGCATTGACCCAAGTGATCCACGGGGTGGAGAGAGCCCCTCCCAGGAGCGTAGCGTGGCGTGGCCCAGGTTAGGAGGGTTAAATCTTGGCATGACACTTCAGAAAGGTTGCCTACCCCTGGGCTAGATGGTGGGGAAGCGCATTGAGACCCTGGGTGTGGGAAGAGCAGCACCGTTGGTATGTCCCTGACCCTGTGTCTCCTGAGAAGGGGCAGGGAAGGGACAGTCTCTCACACACGAGCCAGGATTATTGGGGCTGATACTCTGGGGCAGGGAGCAATGAGGGACCCTGAACCAAACCCAACCCAGCTGCTTCAGAGCCCCCCCCCCAGCTTTTGATATCCGAGGGGACAGGAATCCTTACCCAGCCAGCGCACAGCCTCGTAATTCTCCTGCATCACATCCCAGTAGAGGGCTCTCTGGCCCGGGTCCAGCAGAGCCCATTCCTCCTCAGAGAAATACACAGCCACCTCCTCGAAGGTCACTGGCCCCGCCACGGCCATTTCCTGTCCCTGGCTCTGCAGGGCACGTGCTGGTCTGGAGCAAGACATGGGTGTTCTGCAGCCTGTCAGGGGGAAAAGAACAATTGGAGACATTTCAGAAGGGGCTTTAATGCTTTGCACCTCCCCGTTCTCCCTAGACTCTGTTTCTGGTGACTCATAGGCTAGACTCGGCCGTTTTGGGGAAATGCTGGAGTCTAGATATTCCACAAACAGCACACACAGGTTAGATCCCAAATCCATATTCCTCTCTGTCAATACCTGGCTCGAGTTCCACATCACCGCGCCTGCCACAATGGGATTCGGTCCTGAGCACCCAGTGGTTCTGATAAAAAAGCCGCATATTCACCATCATGAACATGGATGTAGATGTCTAAATTTAAAGCCTCTAGTCTCCTTCCATTTATTTCTAGCACAGACCTAGGCCTTCTAATCAGGACTAAACCAACAAAGACTTAACAAACCCTCACTTGAGAGTTTTAACTTCACAACTTGAGCAGAATATCAGGGATACAAACCCTTCATAAGGTAATAGAATTATGGGAAATGGGGGTAAATAAAGGTAAGTTCATTCCTTTAGTTTGGATGTTTTAACTGCTCTTTCATAATAGGTGCACTTTGGGGGGGGGGGGGAACAGACATTCAGACGCCAATGCCCATAATAGCAAAATAGTACCGTTAGGTCCAGCATTGGCACCAGAACTCTCATACTCTTAATAATAATGTTTAATTTCACATCTGAGTCAGTGTTATAGAATTGAACTTGTAAACCAACTCCAATTCAGCTGTCTCCCTCTGTAGTCAGGGGACACAACCCTTTTGTAGAAGGATGGCTACTTTTAAATCCATTACTGAATATCCAGAGAGTAACACACACAAACCCATTAGGAAAGGTTTTACCCTCCCTGGCTGGTAAGGAGCCTCCAGCTCGTGCACTGTTTTGCCCCTGCACAGACTCGCCCCATCCATGCTTCCCTACCCAGGGTGGTTGCCTGGCTGCTCCTGGGGTGGGGCTGCATGGTGGGCAGCTGCCCTGGGTGCTGGAGCTAGATGTGCAGCAAAATTGTGTAACTGGAAATTGGCAAACCAAACTCCATGATAAAAATCCTGTGAAAATCAACTCTCAGCCATTATATGACTAAAGAGATGTATTTTCCAAAAACGGTTTAATTTGGAGACATGCAATATTTTCCAGCACCTTATACTGGCTATGGAAAATTTAGTGTTTAAAACACATTTCTGAAGATAAATTCTCACATAATAGATAATAGATTTTGGGGTAGGCACAGAAATGGATTTGCACCATTTTAAAGTAATTTCCATGTGGAGTCAGATTAATATTTTGGAAACAATTTCAAGGTGTCTAGTTTTAAATCATGTTCCAAGATAAAACAAAAAAGCAGTCACGCTGCACTTTAAAGACTAACAAGATAGTTTGAGGTGATGATCCCATGAAAGCTCATCACCTAATAAACTATCTTGTTAGTGTTTAAAGTGCTACATGATTGCTTTTTATGTTTTACCAAGATCAGACTAACACAGCTACCTCTCTGTGACTGTTCCCAGACATGCAGGAGACAAAATGATACAGCTAGACGTGCTATAACACATTGGCATATGAGCAGACAGAAGAGAAGCATCTTCTTTAAAAAGTGCAGTTTTTTGTTTTATTTCACTGCCATGACGTGTCAATACACCATCAACACTCAAGGCAGCTCAGATCATCAGACTTTTGGGGACCCCCCCCAGCAAGATTTTGCCACCTCCCTGACCCCCCTCCCTCATCTTCATACTTGTGATAGCTGCCATATTTACATTTTACTATCTGCAACTTTTTCAAACAAGGAAATTTCACTCACTACAGGAGGGCCCGGCTTCGCAACGGCCCGATTTATGATCCCTCCTTCCCCCCCGCACTTACAACTTTTCCCGTAAGTGCAGAAGGGGCCGAACCCCCCCGACTTACATCCTCAGCCCCATATTGACGACGGCGCACGACGCCTGTCGTCAATGCGGACTCGAGTTGCGACGCCCCTGACTTGCGAGGCGGTCTCTGCAACCGATGGCATTGCAAGTCGGGGGGCAGCCTGCGTTCTGTGTTTAACGTTGTGTGGGGTGGTTGCTTTTTTTTTCCTTTGGGTTTTGTAAATACTTACAAGTAGAATGGATGCAAGCGAGACAGGACCACTTATTCAGGCTCACGGCCTGGTCCAACAAAACCCAACCCCTCTGGGACAGGCCTGGAAATGCTCCAGCCCCTAGATGGGGTGACCAGCCAGGGGAGTATAAACCTGGGAGGGGCCCCCAGGGGCCCCCCTGTCCTGTGCCCAAGTCTAACCGCCCCTCTGCTCTCGTGCAAGTGTCACCCCAACACCCTCTGCCCCTCCCCCCCGTGCACCGCCCGCCCCTGGGCTCTTCCAGCTGGCCAAGAACGCGCCAGGGCGCACCACGTCTAGGCGCATGCGCGCGCACACAGGCTCCCACGCCAAGGCGAGGCGCATGCGCGTAAGAACGCACCACAGCCGGGGGGGGGTTGCAGAGCGGGGCGCATGCGCACAAGACGCACCACAGCAGCGCGCATGCGCACAAGACGCCCGAACTCCGTTCCTCACCTCCACGCCCCCCCCCGCCATTTAACTACCCTGAGCCCCCCCCACCCCGGACCCCTCACCTGCCCGGCCCCCGGCCGAGCCCCGTCCGGTCCCGGAGACGCCACCTCAGCTCACCTGCGGGGGCCCCTCCTGCCCCACCCAGGCGGAACCGGAACCGGAAGGCACCAACGCCGCCAACGGCCGCCTCAGAATTCCCGCCGTGCGGGGGCGCATGCGCAGTGACCTCTCGCAGGCGACCGACGCTGTTGCGGGCTCCGCCCACCGCTGGGGCCGGGTCCGCACGGAGCGCATGCGCAGTAGCGCGGCTGAGGCCACTGCCCGCAGCGCCCCGCGTCGGGAGCCGCGTTCCCTGCAGCCGGGCGCGTGGGCGGCTCAGGGGGGCCGCCCAGCTGATTCGATCGGCGGCCGCGCGCGCGCTCAGGGTGGTGCACAGCCGCTCCGGCCGCGGTGCACGGAATAAAATTGATTCCACACATGGACGGAAAAACTTAAGAGGGAGCCCCCGAGAGAGGGGGCAGTGCAGGGAGCCACCCAGTGACACCCCCCAGCACCCTCCCATGTTACCCTGCAGTTTATGACGCCCCCCCAAGCAGCCTCCCTCAGCCCCACCCCCAGGGTTGTTGTCCCAGCCCCCCTGCAGGTGCACACGCCCCCCCCCGCATCTGGTGAGTCCCTGAGCAGCATCAGCCAGAGCCCAGCCTAGCTCCGCCCTCCCCGGTGCTGGGGGGGGGGGTCACTTTACACCCACCCCGTTTCCCGTAGGGTTGCCAGGTGTCCTGATTTGAACTGAACAGTCCAGTATTTGAGCTTTCAGTTCGGGAAACAAATTGAGAAAATATCAATGAGAAAATGGAACTGGCCCGTATTTTCTAAATCAGATGTAATGGAGATTGTGATAGTACAGCAAGTGTGTCCGGTATTTTAGCTGAAACCAGCTGGTAACCCTACTGCCCAGCCCTAAGTGGGACATCCGCACCGCCCCTCCGCTGCTCCAGCACCTGCCATGGCTTCCCTTGGGAATTGCCCTTTTCCCTTCACTAGCGCCCAGTTCTTGTTCCCGCCATCGTCGTTTCAAAATAATGTCCCGGTGTAGCCATGCCCAGCCCCTCACACCGTACAGACCCTTGAGCTGGGGTTGGGGGGGCTGGACATGAAATTCATTGGGATTTGGGGGAAGGCTCCAACCCCCTCAGTAAGTGATCCATGAGGCACTGGAAGGTGCCCTCCTGCGGCCAAAAGGCAGGTCATATTGACATGGTGCGCCCGGTGGCTGTGTGCTCGGTTGGATAGCTCCACTACAAAGCTCACCTCATTTTCTTGTCTGACAACCTTGAGGGGGCCATCCTCACGAGGATGAGAAGCATCACTTAATTCTCCCACGGCATAGGCACAGACACGTGCAGAGCGGCCACACTAGGCATCTGCCTATTCCGTGCCCTGGCCAGATTCTCCCTGGCCCAGCGCCTGAGCTCAATGAGCTTTTCCCAGAAGGTCAGTACATTCTCCACCACGGATTCTCCATCTGCAGAGGCCTTCCCCTCCCATTCATCCCGCACCAGATCCAGGGGGAACTCTCCCGTGCTGGAACAGGAAGAACCCTGTGGATTCCTGGGGCACTTCCCTGTATGCAAACAGCAGGTGGGGTAAATGTGTGTTCCAGTCCTGCAGGGGCTAGTCCAGCAATGTTTTCAGCATTCGCTTTAGTGTCCTATTGAACCTCTCCATTAGCTCACTGGACTGTGTGGGCTGTGTCCACGCTGCAATACTATTTCAGGATACCAGAGTATCCCAAAGTAGCTATCCTGCGTCTTCACAGCAAGCCTGTTATTTCGGGCTCACTATTCCGACGTCCCCGTAAACCTCATTCTATGAGGAGTCAGGGACGTTTCGGAATAGCGCTTTATTCTGAAATTCGGCACAGTGTGGGCAGCGCCAAATGATGAAATATATGTAATTTGCATCGCTCAAATTGTGGATCTTATTTTGAGTTACAGTGCAGTGTAGATGTACGCTGGATGATATGCAGAGGCCCAGGTGTGTCAGACCCCACACGTCCAGTTCTCCCACAAGCATTACAACAGGGCTGACATGAAAGTTGGCCCCCTGGTCTGTAAGGACCGCCTCGGGAGATACCACCACGCTGAAAACAAATTGCAGTCTCACCTCTCAGTCTGAGGCATGCATACACAGACCTCCTATTGCCTTTCAGGACACAAGAATCAAATCATCACCTTAAAAAAAGGCAATTTTAATAACAAAACAAAAAGATACACTTGATAAAGCATACTTGGTTGTTAGGGGTTTTAACACAACCGAGAAAAGAATAAATTAAAGAACACCAAGAACCCTGTGGGACTCAACTTAAGGTTACAGAGTAGAGAGACGGGAACATGGACTTTAGCACAGAAAAGTTTAACCAAATAACAAAACACAGAAAACAGCCTGATCATGTCTAAACAGACATTTCCTACCTTCCCACCTACCCGTACTTCAAGGTCGTCCATTCCCATGCCCCGTATGCTTTGCAGGCACGGCAGTTCTGCCTGGCTCCATTCATCTTAGTCCTCCATACATCTTATTCATGCTGGAATTTGTGTGAATTTTGAGTGGCTTAAAACTCATGCAGAGAAAATCAGCAGGCCAATAGCCCTTCCAATTCCATTTTCAATACTTTCTTCTTATTGGTTCTCCTGGCTTCCTGCCACCACTGTCTAGCTACCTGGATTCAACCCTTTGGTTATTAAATGCTGGATGTTCAAAAAAGGCCAGCGCTCCTCCTACTCATCACACACCTCCCAAATCACAGACAGTGCTCGAGAGGCTGGTTCACACTGAGTGATTTTCTTCTGGAGGTTTAGGAGAAAACATCATAATGTACCTGCACGCACTAAATTAACTACTGAATACACAAAGAACTAAACAAGATGCCCTGCGTGCATGGAATACAATGGCTTAGGTACAGGGAGAGTTTTAACGGGCTTAGTCTGGGAAACTTTCCCAGGCGAGTACATCAGCCCCTTCATTAGGAGCCCTGAGCTGTGTTGTATGTCAAAGTCGAAGTCGTGGGAAGCCAAACTCCACCAAAGGAGTTTCCTGTTGGTCGCTTTGTCTGTGAAGCCACTTCAGAGCAGTAAGGATGGTCTGCAGATGAAAGCGGCATCCACAAATAGCTGGCCGAAGCTTCTCCAGAGCATATACAATGGCATGGCATTCCTTCTCAAAGGAGATAAAACAGAGGTTTTCCCTCACAGAGAGTTTTTTCTACTGAAGAAGCGACGAGGAGTCCTGTGGCACCTTATAGACGAAGTGGGTCTTTGCCCACGAAAGCTTATGCTCCTACACTTCAGTTAGTCTATAAGGTGCCACAGGACTCCTCATCGCTTTTGCAGATTCAGACTAACACGGCGACCCCTCTGATACTTTTCTACTGAAGAACGCAACAGGGTGGAACTGTTGATCTGACCATTCCCTCCGTCTTAGACTATCCCACATGTTTGGCTAAGTCCTCTCCCACCAGCACAGAAATGGGATCATTATCATTGTCTGCAAAAGTTCAAACTCCCGACCAGCCCTTGTAATGCACAACTTGGCTGGGGGCAGATCAAAAGAGTCTGCCTTGAAGGGTTGAACTGTTACTCAGGCATCTGGGATGACAAGTGTGGGATCCACTAGGGACTGGCAGATCACGGACACCTGTGCTCCAGTGTGTGTCTGTGCAGTAACCTTCTTCCTGCCCACACTGTTTCCCTTCTCTCTTCAGGTGTCCAAGAGGCAGCTGGGCCTCAGGACTCTCGGTGTGACCCCAGTGCAATGAACAGCACCGCGGTGCAGCTCTAGGGGCACTTGGCTGTCACGGGCCCCAGCTCATGACATGTAAAACGTCGCCCAGGTGCCTCGTCACGGTATTGAGATGGATTGCTAGAGGAAGGGGCTGTCTGGCTTCCCTTGGGGTGGAGAGGGCTCCTCTCCCTGCCCGGTAGGCCCTTGGTCTGTCCCCAGTGGTGGTACTCCCTGGGTGCTCCCTCTGGTTCTTCCTTGAACATCTGTGAGTTTTGTTCCCCTCTGTCACCTGGCTCCAAATTTCCCTGCCTCTGTTATGGTTTTAGGTTTCCCAGCTTGGGTGTGTCATTGGAGCTCTATAGGTAGGGCCTCGAGGAAGTGTTTCATTTTCACCAGGAGAGCTGGCTCTTCCATAGTCTGAACACCTGCTCCTGATATCCCTGCATCCCATTTTTTTTTTTTAACATGCAGGCATACTGGAGCCATGCCACGTCTGGTTTCCACCTTAGGGCTCTGAAACAGCAACAGGCATGCTCGGTGGTGAGCCACATCCAAGTTCTGGCAGCTTGCTTAAAAAACTCACAATCATGCATAATAGCGATAGAAATGTAGCCGTTTTAGTCTGGTGTAGCTGAAACAAAACGCAGGACTATGTAGCACTTTAAAGACTAACAAGATGGTTTATTAGATGATGAGCTTTCATGGGCCAGATCCACTTCCTTGGGTCTGGCCCACGAAAGCTCATCATCTAATAAACCATCTTGTTAGTCTTTAAAGTGCAACATAGTCCTGTATTTTGTTACAATCATTCATGTTTTCCTCAGGCATGTCAGCTGCCAATTCTCCTAAAAGGCCACTGAGTTGTAGTCTCAGCTCCATCATGTACTGCTCTTTGGGGATGCTGTACCCAAGACAGGCCCTTTCCAAATTCACTAAGGCGGCCTCCGCATCATCTCCTACCTTGAACTCTGGGTGCTTCTTGGGTTGGGGAGCATTAGGTGGAGCACGGCTGGAGCGCCCAGCTTCTCAGCTTTCTCCAGCTCAAAGCGCCTCTGCTTTCCCCTCTCCTCCAGTTCCAAACACTCGTCCGTCGGAAGACCTCCATCTGGCCCTTAGAGGTCTGCGTGTCTTCAGAGCAAGATGAACACAAAGTGAGGGCTCTTGGCCAGGCGCCCTGCTCTGAACACAGCACAGAATGGAAGCAATGGCACAACTCCTCCAGCATCTCTCCACCCCGCACAATTCCTTTTTTGGTTGGGACCCCTGCAATTCCACCACCGTGAAATTTCAAATGAAAATATCTGAAATCATGAAATGTACGGGTTTTTAAATCTGACAAAACTGGACCATGAATTCGATAACCAATTCCACTTTTGTCTTCAGAAGAATGTTTGCACTCGCAGATGTGTATCATTTTGAACTGGACGTTATGAGTGTTGGCTCCATACTTGTATTTCACGTTTGCTTCTGGAAGATTAACAACAGGTTTCACCCACCTATTGTGATAGAGTCGCTAGTCCAATGAATAGCAGTACTTGACTGACAGTGCAGTACTTGCATTAAGAGGAGCATTGCCAGCAGATCCAGAGATGTCATTATTCCCCTTTATTCGGCTCTGGTGAGGCCACATCTGGAATACTGTGTCCAGTTCTGGACCCACCACTACTGAAAGGTTGTGGACACATTGGAGAGGGTCCAGCGGAGGGCAACCAAAATGATTAGGGGGCTGGAGCATATGACCTACGAGGAGAGGCTGAGGGATTTGGGTCTGTTTAGTCTGCAGAAGAGAAGAGTGAGGGGGGATTTGATAGCAGCCTTCCTCTTCCTGAAGGGAGGTTTCAAAGAGGATGGAGAGAGGCTGTTCACAGTAGCGACAAATGGCAGAACAAGGAGCAATGGTCTCAAGTTGTGGTGGGAGAGGTCCAGGTTGGATATTAGGAAAAACTATTTCACTAGGAGGGTAGTGAAGCACTGGGATGGGTTACCTAGGGAAGTGGTAGAGTCTCCATCCCTGAAAGTGTTTCAGTCTTGGTGAGACAAAGCCCTGGCTGGGTTGATTTAGTTGGGATTGGTCCTGCCTAGAGCAGGGGGCTGGACTTGATACCTTCTGAGGTCTCTTCCAGCTCTATGGTTCTATGATTCTATGAATGCATGTCATGTGCTGCCAATCCACAGCTGAAGCTTTTGCTGTGTAACTTCAGACCATCATGCAAGACCTGCGTGGACAGGTGACTTGCTCATGTGACAAACTCCATTTGGGGAGGTACTTACACACAGCGAGCACACTGGAATTCCCTCTGCATGGGCAAGCCTATGATATGGGCCCTAGAGGTTCCTCCATCTCTGTCTTTATTCCAGCTCATCATTTCAGGGGCATCTCTGCTATGACTTGAGCTCGAAAGGGCTGATGACCCTTCCTAACAGAGGACAGACTCCAGAGGCTTTTGAGAGAGCAGTTTATTCCATCTCTGCTACACGCCTGCACCAGGAACACTGCAGTTGGAGTTCGTAATTTGTTTCCTTTAACAAACTCACTCTCAGCGTTTTCGTTCTTTCTTAATAAATCTTTTCCTTTTAGATTCTGAAGGACTGGCACAGCGTGCTCTTTCACTAGGATTTAAGGCATACATTGACCCGGCCATGTGGCAGATCCTTTGGGATGGTGAGAAGCTGTTTGGAGTTGGAGAGATTGGTTTTCACAACCTTCGTCAGCAGAAGCTGTGTGGATCCTCTGATCTCTAACAAGATTTGCCTTCTCACAGAAGCGTCTCTCACACTCAGAGCACTTATACCCGGCGTTCCATCTATTTTTCCCCCATACGTCTGCAGAAGGAGTTTTCTTAGGGGCACCAATATGGGGGGGGGGGGGGAAATGCAACACATCATATCCACTTTGGTGCACAGAATAAAGTCCATGTAGATTGTGGGACGGGGGCTCAGGGCTGGGGCAAAGAGTTGGGGATCAGGGATGTGAGGGTTGGCTCTGGGGTGGGGCCAGGGGTGAGGGGCGGAGATACAGGTTTAAGTGTGGAGGGGTGAGGGTGTGATCTCCTGCTGGGGGTGTGATCTCAAGGATGGAGGGGTTTAAGGTCTCGCCCAGTGAAAAGCTGCTTTGGGGAAAGCAGATTCCCATCAGCTGTCTCTCCCTCCGCTCAGGTGCCGCTGGTGGGCAAGGGACGGAGGGATACCTCTCCTGGCCATGACAACCTTGGGGTTGGGGCCCTGGGATAGCCAACTGTCTACCAGCCAGCTGGAAGGTCTGGGCCAGGGTTGAGACCGGAGGGTAGAGGCATCTCTCCCCACCAAAGCCCTAAGCTCTGGCTTGGCATTTACTAGGCTGTGATGTGGACACACAGCTTAACGGGAACTCAGATAGTAGAGTTTCTCCCCTGTGTGAGTTCTCTGATGCCTAACAAGATGGGGATGCTGATAGAAGCTTTTCCCACAGTCAGAGCAGCTGAAGGGTTTCTCCCCAGTGTGGGCTCTCTTATGTCTAACGAGAATTGAATGCTGATTGAAGCTCCTCCCGCAGTCAGAGCAGCTGAATGGTTTCTCCCCCGTGTGGCTTCTCCTGTGGGCAACAAGGTGTGAACTCTGTCTGAAGCTTTTCCCGCAGTCAGAGCAGATGTAGGGTTTCTCTCCCGTGTGGCTTCTCCTGTGGGTAACGAGGTGTGAGCTCTGACTGAAGCTTTTCCCGCAATCAGAACACACGTAGGGTTTCTCGCCGGTGTGCGTTCTCTGGTGACTAATAAGATTTGAGCGCTGACTGAAGTTTTTCCCACAGTCAGAGCAGCTGAAGGGTTTCTCCCCCGTGTGCCGTCTCCAATGGGTAATAAGGTCTGAGCTGCAACTGTAACTGTTCCCACAGTCGGAGCAGTTGAAAGGTTTCTCTCCAGTGTGAGTTCTCTGATGAAGATTAAGACTGGAGCGCCGATTGTAGCTTTTCCCACAGTCAGAGCAGTCAAAGGGTTTCTCCCCTGTGTGGATTCTCCGGTGGGTAACAAGGTGCGACCTCCAACTGAATCTTTCCCCACAGTCAGGGCAGTTATGGGGTGTCTCTCTTGTGTGTGATATCTGATGGTTCCTAAGGTCTGAGCGCCGACTGAAGCATTTCCCGCAGTCAGAGCATTTGAAGGGCTTCTCCCCAGGGTGGGTTCGTTCGTGTTCACACTCGCTATAAGCGCAGGGTGAGTGTTGATGGGGGATTTTCTGTTGAACCGTTTCTGTGTTTCTTTTCTCTCCTCTCCTCCTGTGATTGGTTGTACTCTGTCTCTGCTCTGGATGCTTTTCCTGCAGCCGTTCTGGGCCACGCCGATGCTCCCAGGTCTCTCCCCGCTCGGGACTCTGGGAAACATGCCCTTCAGATCTTCCCTGTAGCATGGCCCTTGGAGCCACGTGCTCCGGTCCTTCCTGCTGAAGGCTCTCCTCATTGTTCTCACGCAGCGTCCCGTCACCTGCTGGGACAGAGAGAGAATCCAGACAGGAGTCAGTCTCTGTGCTGAGCTGAAGGGAAAATTCTGACGGGGGCAGAAAAGGGGGAACACACCCAACGAATGGCTGGAAAGGAGGAACAATCATGAGCTGAGTTCCTCCTTCTTCCTCACAATCATTTCCCAAAGGGGAGAGCGCAGCCTTCTCCCCCTCCCCACCCTTAGAACCGGAGTGGATCACAGGCTGACGTGTCAGTTAGATGTGATGAAAATGCACAAGTGACACCTGTTCTGAGGACCCAGAAATTGGTTTCTGAGTCAGTTTAGCCGATTGCTCACCTGTGTGGGTGTCGCTGCCGATCCCCCCTTCCTCAGAGCCCTGGAGATCCGGGATCCGCAGCTCCTCCTCTCGCTCCACCCCGGAGATCACGAGAGCTTTGCAGACTGGAAATCCTGCCCGGGGAGCAATGAACCCAGTGCTGATCTTGTTCATTAAGGTCTGTGCCATTACTGCTTCCAGAGCCATGATCGGAGTCGCCCACCCAGAGAGTCTCCTCCCCCCCTTGCAGAGACGGGGCTCTGGCTGGTACAAGATCCCGTCTCACACTCACCTGCAGTTAAGGTGCATCCCCCCCACCTCGGGAACGGCCCAGCGTATTCCCCGGGGGAGCTGAGCTCTGTGCTACACTCTCTAGCGCAGGGGTTCCCAGCCACTGGGCTGCAGACCAGTGTCAGGCTGCAAACCGCTGGCTGCCAGGCCACAGCACACTGCCCAAGCCCAGGGGCACGTGCCGCGCTTGCCACGCTAGGACCCAGTGGCAGCCGCGATCGCTGGGCTTGGCCCATGCAGCAGGGGGTGACTCGCAGATGCTGCTTGGGGCATTTTGGGGCCAGGCTCTGGGCTGGAAATCTGAGCCCTGGCAGGGAGGGACGGGTGGGTGCTGCTGGTCTTCCTGCTGCAGAGGGACTCTCCAGCACAGCCAGTCCTGCTGCTCCCCAGGAGCCCGTCCCAGGCAGTGCCCCAGTCTGGCCAGCCCCTGCCCCACGGTGGGGGGAAGACACACCCTTCCCCTATCCGTGGGAGTGGGGACCCAGAGCCCCCAGGCTGTAGACGGAGGGCTTGGCCCCAGGCTGCTCCCAGAGGAGGTAGCTGCGACCCATATACAGTATGCAGTATGTGTGGGGAGAGCCAACCCCAGAGGGATCAGGAGGAGGCTGAAGAGGGGGATGAGGGGGGACAAATGAAATTTAATGTGGATAAGTGTAAAGTAATGCACATCGGGAAAAATAACCCCAACTATACGTACAGTATGATGGGGGCTAATTTGGCTACGACAAATCAGGAAAGAGATCTTGGAGTTATCGTGGACAGTTCTTTGAAAACTTCCACACTGAGTGCAGAGGCGGTCAAAAAGGCAAATAGGATGCTAGGAATTATTAGGAAAGGGATAGAAAATAAGACCCAGAATATCTTACTGCCCCTGTATAAAACTATGGTACGCCCACATCTGGAATACTGTGTACAGATGAGGTCTCCTCACCTCCAAAAAGATATTTTGGCCTTGGAAAGGGTTCAGAAAAGGGCAACTAAAATGATTAGGGGTTTGGAACGGGTCCCATCTGAGGAGAGGTTAAAGCGACTGGGACTTTTCAGCTTAGAAAAGAGGAGACTGAGGAGGGATATGATAGAGGTCTATAAAATCATGAGTGGTGTGGAGAGGGCGGATAAAGAAAAGTTATTTATTAGTTCCCATAATAGAAGAACTAGAGGACACCAGATGAAATTAATGGGTAGCAGGTTTAAAACTAATAAAAGAAAGTTCTTCTTCACACAGCGTGTAGTCAACCTGTGGAACTCCTTGCCGGAGAAGGCTGTGAAGGCTAGGACTATAATAGAGTTTAAAGAGAAGCTGGATAAATTCATGGAGGTTAGGTCCATAAAAGGCTATTAGCCAGGGGATAAAATGGTGTCCCTGGCCTCTGTTTGTCAGAGGCTGGAGAGGGATGGCAGGAGACAAATCGCTTGATCATTGTCTTCGGTCCACCCCCTCTGGGGCACCTGGTGCTGGCCACTGTGGGCAGACAGGCTACTGGGCTAGATGGACCTTTGGTCTGACCCAGTACGGCCGTTCTTATGTTCTTATGACAGCAGGGGGATGCAGGAGGCGCTGAAGGGAGGTTGGGAGGATTCAGAAGAGACTTATGGGACAGGTGGGAGCCATAGAGGGGGTCACAGAGAGGGAAAGGGGGAATGTGGGAGCAAGAGCAGCCTGGCTGGGGAAGGGAGGGAGACACAAGGGCAGGGGTTGTACAGAAGGAGGGGTGAAGATACAACGGCAGCTCTCCCACCCCATAGAGTGGCGGGATGGCGGGGAGGAGGAGAGCAGAGGTGACCCCACCCAGCAGCCAGAGTGGAATTCTTGCTGTTGATATCTGCAACTGCTGATCCATAACGGTGTGGTAATATTTTGTTAATGAATATGCTAATATGCTAAATGCATAATGACTATGAAAACATGCAAATAAAATGTTAACGATCTGCCAAAGCTTTGTGGAAGTGTTTGCTGGTGTGTGGCATTAAAAGGTTGGGAACCGCTGCCCAAAGGTACAGCTCAGTCTCCCTCACGCCCCCCCCCCCCCCTATTGCAGGGCGGGACAGGCTCACACTGCTCAGGGGAGCTCCGGCCAGGGCTGGCAGGGTCGACACTGAGGCCCATATACCGGGCTCAGACTGCAGCTGCCACATGGCAGGTCACCAGGACGTGAAGAGACAGGCCCCAGCAGCGCTCTGGCTCCCAAGGGCTCTGCCCACACGGCTCCTGGCTGGGGGACTCGGCTCGCCCTGCTCTGTGGCTCAGGGGCTCTACTAGCACCAGGAGGCAGCAGAGGAAGTTGTCTGAGCAGCAAAGTGAATCCTTGGCTGGCTGCTCCAGGCCCCACCTACGCTGCAGGCGCCGGCCCCGACTCCCTGTGGCTGCGTGGGCCCTGCCGGCTGCCCACAACAGCTGCCACTCCCACGGCTGGCCAGGGTGCGTCGGGCTGGGCTGCTTCTCCATTGTGTGTGGCTGGTGCTGCAGCTGAGCTTCCGCTCTGCAGCCTCAGTTCTACTCCACCAGCAGCAGCAGCCTCCCTGTGCGCTTTCTCCACATTCCCCTTGTGGCCGGCCGGGCCAGCCATTTGGTGCCCCCCCGGCCCCTGGCTGCACAATACCTGCCATTCACGCTTTTTCATCTTGCAAGCATGTTCCACAAGTAAGTAAATAAGTGAAATGAACCAAAATGTTCCATGGAATCTCTATGGACAGTAATTCCACGCTCCAATAATAAGAATAGAGCAGTCGGGATATATTATCCACCACCTGATCAGGACCGTGATGGTGGCTATGAAATGCCAACGGAGGTGAGAGAAGCTATCAAAATAAACAACTCAATAATAGCGGGGGATTTCAACTAGCCCCGTATTGTCTGGGTGCACGTCGCCTCAGGGCAGGATGCAGAGATAAAATTTCTTGATACCTTAACCGACTGCTTCTTGGAGCAGCTGCTTCTGGAACCCACAAGGGGAGAGGCAGTTCTCGATTTAGTCCTAAGTGGAGCACAGGGCCTTGATCAAGAGGTAAATAGAACTGGGCCACGTGGAAATAGTGACCATAATGTAATACAATGTAACATCCTTGTGGTGGGGAAAACACCTCAGCAGCCCAACATTGTGGCATTTAATTTCAGAAAGGGGAACTACACAAAAATGAGGTTAGTTGAACAGAAATTAAAGGTCCAGTGACAAATTTTAAATCCCTGCAAGCAGCATGGACACTTTTCAAAGACACCATAATACAGGCCCAACTTAAAATGTACTTCCCAAATTAAAACACACAGGCTATGTCTACATTGGCAAGATTTTGCGCAAATACTTTTATCGCAAGGGTTTTTGCATTAAAGTATTTGCTCAAGAGAGCGTCTACACTGGCATGTGCTTTTGCGCAAGAGCATCCGTACCAGTGTAGACGCTCTCTTGCACAAGAAAGCTCCGATGGCCATTTTAGCAATCGGGCTTTCTTGCGCAAGAAATTCATGTTGCCTGTCTACACTGGCCTCTTGCGCAAGAACAGTTGTGCAAGAGGGCTTTTTCCTGAGCGGGAGCATCATAGTTCTTGCGCAAGAAGCCCTGATTTCACACATTAGAACGTCAGTGTTCTTGCGCAAGAACTCCCCGCCAGTGTAGACAGGCAGCATGTTATTGCGCAAAAGCAGGTGCTTTTGTGCAAAATCATGCCAATGTAGACACAGCCACAGTAAGAGAACCAGAAAAGTGAAGTTAGTAAAGTAAGTTGACATTGGACAAGAAGAAAGGTCCTCTGATGGACTGAGAACTGGTTAAAAGACAGGAAACAAAGGGTAGGAATAAATGGTAAATTTTCAGAATGGAGAGGGGTAACTAGTGGAGTTCCCCAAGGGTCTGCCCTGGGACTAATCCTATTCAACCTATTTATAAATTATCGGGAGAAAGGGGTAAATAGTGAGATAGAATAATTTGCTGACGATACTAAACTGCTCAAGAGAGTTAAGACCAAAGCAGACTGTGAAGAGCTTCAAAAAGATCTCACCAGACTAAGTGATTGGGCAACAAAATGGAAAATGAAATTGAAGGCAGATAAATGTAGTCATGCACATTGGAAAAATAATCCCAACTACCCATACAATATGATGGGGATTAATTTAGCGACAACTACTCAAGAGAGAGATCTTGGAGTCCCTATGGATAGTTCTCTGAAAACATCCACGCAATGGGCAGCGGCCGTCAAAAAAACAAACAGAATGTTAGTAATCATTTTAAAAGGGATAGAGAATAATAGAGAGAATATCCTATTGCCTCTATATAAAACTATGGTACGCCCACATCTTGAATACTGCGTACAGACATGGTCGCCTCATCTAAAAAAATATATACTGGCATTGGAAAAGGTTCAGGAAAGGGCAACAAAAATGTTGAGGGGTTTGGAACGGGTCCCATATGAAGAGAGATTAAAGACTTGGACTTTTTAGCTTAGAAAACAGGAGACTAAGGGGGAGGGACAGGATAAAGGTCTATTAAATTGTGATGGAGGCAGAGAAAGTGAATAAAGGAAGTTATTTATTTGTTCCCATAATATAAGAACTAGGGGTCACCAAATGTAATGAACAGGCAGCAGGTTTAAAACAAAAAAGGGCAGTTTTTCTTCACACAGCACACAGTCAAACCTGTGGAACTCCTTGCCAGAGGATGTGGTGAAGAGTAGGACTTTAACAGGGTCGAAAAAGAACTAGACACATTCATGGAGGGTAGGTCTATCAATGGCTATTAGCCAGGATGGGCAGGGATGGTGTCCCTAGCGTCTGTTTGTCTGGGAATGGGTGACAGGGGAGGGATCACGTGAGGATTCCCGGTTCTGTTCACTCCCTCTGGGGCACATGACATTGGCCACTGTCGGCCGACAGGACACTGGGCTGGATGGACCTTTGATCCGACCCAGTATGGCCGTTCTTACGTTCCTCATACCTTCTGTGAGACCACTTGTCGGACCATCATTTAGTGTTTGGAAAGTCCCTCTGTGACGTTATAGGATTAAAACATGACCACGTGGGTCATTGTCCTACCACTGCAACACACCTTGTGCAAAGTGCCATGTGCAGTGCCAAAGGGAACGTCGTGATGTGGGGACAGTGATTATCTTGTTTGTGTGTGGACATCATTTCTGAACCAGAACAGGCCGGCCCCGGCAGAATGGGAGGGCGCTGGGTCCCAGCTAAGCAGGTAAGCACATTGCTGAGTGGGGAGAAGGGCAGTAAACACACCATCCGTGCCGTACCTGCCAACACACAAGGGATGGCAGAGGAGCACACCGACCCTTGTGCATATCGGGGGGGGTGAGGGGATAACGGTTACAGACGGTTTGTTCAAACGAGCAGGCAGAAGGCTGAAGAGGGTAGGAACACACAGAGCGAATGTTTGTTTGTTTGCATGTGTGTGTCAATGTAGGAAAGGGGAAGTCACAGGGGAATCACAGTCACCACATCACAACGTTCGTACTGGCCGAGGGGCAGCGTTGTGGCTGCTGACTGAGCCGGTACCGTTCTCAGGGTGGGACACGTCTCCCTGTAGCTGTGCCTGGGGAGCTGAGACACTAGCACCCTGCTCCTTCAACAACAAACCTGGCCGAGCACCTTAGCCCCCTGAACGGAGCCCATGTCTTCCTTCACCAACGACTCTGAGCTGTGCTGCATGGGCAAGCCACACGCTGACAGTGCAGCTTGTATCAGAGCTCCAGAGAGCCGCCCTGAGCAGCCGTAACGACACTCTGTGGCGCTAGCAGCAATTTGTACGGCGCTGCAGTGGCTACAGGAAGCAAAGATTAATGGTCACAGCAGCACCTGGGATCTCCAGTGTCAATCAGGACCCTACTGTGCTATCGGGATGCTTAGATGGAGCAGAGCATCTCCCCTAATTATTATATTTATCCTTCCCCAGCCCTGTGAAAGATGGACACACTCTAAAAGCTATTGCAGAGACGGGACTGGATACAGACAGTCTAAGTGAGTCGACCAAGGTCACAGAGGAAGTCTGTGGCAGGGCATGCAACTGGAGGCAGGTCAAACGAGTTGGAAGGCAGACATTCACCTAGGAAGAAAAGTCCCTACCCAAAGATATTTCCCTCTAAAAAGACAAGACAGACGAGGAGATTATCTCCATTCCACAGAGAGGCAAGTGAGCCGCTGGGAGAATAAAGCCGGACGGCTCAAAGGGGACCCAGGCCCTGTGCCTGACACACAGGAAGAGCTCTGCTCATGTCTATCTGCTACAGAGCTACCCCCACAGAACGCCCGCAGAGCGTGAACGGCCTCATCCGCCCTCCCTCAGCCCCAGCCCCTCTCCCTAGCAGGAACCAGCATGTCACAGAGATCAGCCACAGGTAGGGAAGGACTCTGGGAACCACGTCCTCCTTTCAGGGGTTCAGCCACTGGCACAAGGGGACCCTACAGGCACCAACAGCAGCCAGACCCAGACCCAGAACTCTGGTACCTGCCGTTCCTGCCCAGGCCCTGCCACCGACATCTCCGGCCAAGGCACAACATGGGCAAGATGGTGGGGAAGCACATTGAGACCTTGGCTGTGGGAAGAGCAGCACCATTGATACGTCTCTGACCCTGCATCCCCTGGAAGGTGGCGTGGAGGGGACAGTCTCTCACACAAGAGCCAGGTTTTTGGGGCTGACACACCTGACATTGGGGGGCAGGGAGCAATGAGGGACCCTGAACCAAACCCAACCCAGCTGCTCTGGAGCCCTCCCAGCTTCTGATACCCGCAGGGACAGGACTCCTTACCCAGCCAGCTCACAGCCTCGTAATTCTCCTGCATCACGTCCCAGAAGAGGGCTCTCTGGCCCAGGTCCAGCAGAGCCCATTCCTCCTCAGAGAAATACACAGCCACCTCCTCGAAGGTCACCGGCCCCGCCACGGCCATTTCCTTTCCCTGGCTCTGCAGGCCGTGGGCTGAGCTGGAGACAGACATGGGTGTCCTGCAGCCTGTTGGGGGAGAAGGGCCATTGGTTTTAATCCTTTCCACGCCCCCGTTCTCCCCAGACGCTGTCCCTGTTGACACACAGGCTAGACTTGGCCGTTTTGGGTGAATGCTTGGGTCTAGATATTCCATGAACAGCGCACACAGGTTAGATCCCAAATCCATACTCATCTCTCTCAATACCTGGCTCGAGTTCAACATCACTGTGCCTGCCACAATGGGATTCGGTTCTGAGCGCCCAGTGGTTTGTTTAGTTGAGAAAAGAGAAGACTGAGAGGGGACACGAGAGCCGTTTTCAGGTATCTAAAAGGGTGTCACAAGGAGGAGGGAGAAAACTTGTTCATCTCGGCCTCTGAGGATAGGACAAGAAGCAATGAGCTTAAACTGCAGCAAGGGAGGTTTAGGTTGGACATGAGGAAAAAGTTCCAAACTGTCAGGGTGGTTAAACACTGGAATAAATTGCCCAGGGAGGCAGCAGCAGCGTAAGAGGCAGAAACCCAGCCCCGAATCTGCGGAGCGGCCTCAGCAACTGCCAATCCCGGAGCAACAAGCACCGCGGGTTAGCCCCTACGCTGCCAGCGCTCAGCCACAGCCCCCTTGGCCACCTGGCACCCAGAACACCCCGCAGGGACTGACAGGACTAAGTATCATCTGGGGGGGACAAAATACAGCTGTGTGGTGGATCCAGACTCCCAAGTGCCAGATCCAGCTCGTTGTTACCACACTGTTGTGGCCCAAAGGGAGCTGGCATCCCCCCTTCCACACCGCTCCTGAAGGTCAAAATCTGCTCCTGCACCTTGCACCCCCAGACACGCTCCTGTACCCTGCAGCCACCCCTATACACGTCCCTGCACCCGACACCCCCCACACATGCTCCTGAACCCCCCGTACACACCACTGCACCCTACACTTCCCAGACATTGCTCCTCCACGGTGCACCCCCCTGTACACACCCCTGCACCCTGCAGCCACCCCCTACATGCTCCTGCATCCTGCACACCCCCATACACACTCCTGCACCTTTCACCCCCCCCATACACATCCCTGCACCCTGCAGGCACCCCCATATATGCTCCTACTCTCTACACTCCCCATACACTGCTCCTGCACCTTGCATACAATGCTCCTGCAGGTCAAAATCCGCTCCTACATCCACCCCCATATATGCTCCTGCATCCCCTATACACGCTCCTGTACCCACCCCATACACACTCCTGCAGGTCAAAATCCACTCCTGCACCCTACACTCCCCATGCACTGCTCCTGCACCTTGCACTGCCATACACACTCCTGCACCCCCATACACTGCTCCTGCACCCTACACTCCCCATGCACTGCTCCTGCACCTTGCACTGCCATACACACTCCTGCACCCCCCATACACTGCTCCTGCACCCTACACTCCCCATGCACTGCTCCTGCACCTTGCACTGCCATACACACTCCTGCACCCCCATACACTGCTCCTGCACCCTACACTCCCCATGCACTGCTCCTGCACCTTGCACTGCCATACACACTCCTGCACCCCCATACACTGCTCCTGCATCCTACACTCCCCATGCACTGCTCCTGCACCTTGCACTGCCATACACACTCCTGCACCCCCCATACACTGCTCCTGCATCCTACACTCCCCATGCACTGCTCCTGCACCTTGCACTGCCATACACACTCCTGCACCCCCCATACACTGCTCCTGCACCCTACACTCCCCATGCACTGCTCCTGCACCTTGCACTTCGATACACACTCCTGCTCCCCCCATACACTGCTCCTGCACCCTACACTCCCCATGCACTGCTCCTGCACCTTGCACTGCCATACACACTCCTGCTCCCCCCATACACTGCTCCTGCACCCTACACTCCCCATGCACTGCTCCTGCACCTTGCACTGCCATACACACTCCTGCACCCAGCATACACTGCTCCTGCACCCTACACTCCCCATGCACTGCTCCTGCACCTTGCACTTCGATACACACTCCTGCTCCCCCCATACACTGCTCCTGCACCCTACACTCCCCATGCACTGCTCCTGCACCTTGCACTGCCATACACACTCCTGCTCCCCCCATACACTGCTCCTGCACCCTACACTCCCCATGCACTGCTCCTGCACCTTGCACTGCCATACACACTCCTGCACCCCCCATACACTGCTCCTGCACCCTACACTCCCCATGCACTGCTCCTGCACCTTGCACTTCGATACACACTCCTGCACCCCCCATACACTGCTCCTGCATCCTACACTCCCCATGCACTGCTCCTGCACCTTGCACTGCCATACACACTCCTGCACCCCCCATACACTGCTCCTGCACCCTACACTCCCCATGCACTGCTCCTGCACCTTGCACTTCGATACACACTCCTGCACCCCCCATACACTGCTCCTGCACCCTACACTCCCCATGCACTGCTCCTGCACCTTGCACTGCCATACACACTCCTGCACCCCCCATACACTGCTCCTGCACCCTACACTCCCCATGCACTGCTCCTGCACCTTGCACTTCGATACACACTCCTGCACCCCCCATACACTGCTCCTGCACCCTACACTCCCCATGCACTGCTCCTGCACCTTGCACTGCCATACACACTCCTGCACCCCCCATACACTGCTCCTGCACCTTGCACTGCCATACACACTCCTGCACCCCCTATACACTGCTCCTGCACCCTACACTCCCCATGCACTGCTCCTGCACCTTGCACTGCCATACACACTCCTGCACCCCCCATACACTGCTCCTGCACCCTACACTCCCCATGCACTGCTCCTGCACCTTGCACTTCGATACACACTCCTGCACCCCCCATACACTGCTCCTGCACCCTACACTCCCCATGCACTGCTCCTGCACCTTGCACTGCCATACACACTCCTGCACCCCCATACACTGCTCCTGCACCCTACACTCCCCATGCACTGCTCCTGCACCTTGCACTGCCATACACACTCCTGCACCCCCCATACACTGCTCCTGCACCCTACACTCCCCATGCACTGCTCCTGCACCTTGCACTGCCATACACACTCCTGCACCCCCATACACTGCTCCTGCACCCTACACTCCCCATGCACTGCTCCTGCACCTTGCACTGCCATACACACTCCTGCACCCCCCATACACTGCTCCTGCACCCTACACTCCCCATGCACTGCTCCTGCACCTTGCACTGCCATACACACTCCTGCACCCCCCATACACTGCTCCTGCACCCTACACTCCCCATGCACTGCTCCTGCACCTTGCACTTCGATACACACTCCTGCACCCCCCATACACTGCTCCTGCACCCTACACTCCCCATGCACTGCTCCTGCACCTTGCACTGCCATACACACTCCTGCACCCCCATACACTGCTCCTGCACCCTACACTCCCCATGCACTGCTCCTGCACCTTGCACTGCCATACACACTCCTGCACCCCCATACACTGCTCCTGCACCCTACACTCCCCATGCACTGCTCCTGCACCTTGCACTGCCATACACACTCCTGCACCCCCATACACTGCTCCTGCACCCTACACTCCCCATGCACTGCTCCTGCACCTTGCACTGCCATACACACTCCTGCACCCCCCATACACTGCTCCTGCACCCTACACTCCCCATGCACTGCTCCTGCACCTTGCACTGCCATACACACTCCTGCACCCCCCATACACTGCTCCTGCACCCTACACTCCCCATGCACTGCTCCTGCACCTTGCACTGCCATACCCACTCCTGCAGGTCAAGATCAACTCCTGAACCATGCACTGAGCCCCATACATGCTCCTGCAGGTCAAAATCTGCTCCTGCCCCCTGCACCTCCCTATACACACCCCTGCACCTTGCACCCACCCCACACATGCTCCGGCACCCCCGTGCACACCTCTGCACCCTGCACCCACCCCCTCACACGCTTCTGCATCGTGCACCCCCCACACACGCTCCTGACCCCCACGTGCAGGTCACCGCCCCCCCCAAGTGAGGCATCACCAGCCCCGCCCCCACCGGCACCTGAAACTGCCCCCGCCCCCAAGGTACCTGACCCGGCGCCTCTTCCCCTCCAGGCTGTGACACGGAGCCGCCCCGCCCCCACAGGCAGCCTGCGGGGCCCAGGGAACCCCCCGCCCCCCGGGCCGTGACGTCACCCGCCCCGCCCCCAGGCCGCCCTCCCAGCACCCTGGTACGTGACGTCACCCGTCCCCCCCAGGCCGCCCTCCCAGGACCCTGGTCCGTGACGTCACCCGCCCCAGGCCTCCCAGCACCCCGGCCCGTGACGTCACCAGCCCCGCCCTCCCAGCACCCCGGCCCGTGACGTCACCAGCCCCGCCCTCCCAGCACCCTGGTCCGTGACGTCATCAGCGCCGCCCTCCCAAGTTCCCCCGATCCGTGACGTCAAAGCCCCGCCCCCATCAACACCGCCGAGCCCCCCCCCGCCACACCTCAACTCAACTCCTCAGGCCCCGCCCGGGCGGAACCGGAAGCGGAAGCCGCGGCGCGGCGAGCCCCGACGCCAACGGCCCCCTCAGAACGCGCGCCTCGGCGCCCGGCGCATGCGCACTACGCAGGGGACGGGACCTCGCGCTGCCTGGGGCGCAGGCGCAGTGACCGCGGGGGCGGCTCCTGGCCCGGCCTCTGCCCGTCGCGCGGCGTCCGACGCTGCTGCGGGCTCCGCCCCGAGCGCCCGGCGCATGCGCAGTAGCGCGGCTGAGGCCACTGCCCGGCGCGCAGCCCGCCCGGGCTGGAACCTCCCCCGGGCAGCTGCGCCCCGCGCGACGGTGTCTCCTGCTGGCCCCGCCCTGGCCCAATGCGCGCGCCAGGCCGCCCGCCCATTGGCCCCCGGCCACGTGCGGATTAAATTTTGCTCCGTGCACCCGGGCACGTGCAGATGTGCACCACCCGCAGCCCAGCACGGCACCTGGTCCGCTCCTGGGGGGCTGCCCCCCGTGCACAGCGTAGGGCCAGGCCGCTTCCAAAGTGTAATCCCTGGAGAGCGCGGAAAACGGTTCCAGTGGGGGGGGGCTGCGGGACCTCTGCTCCGGTGTGCGCCAGAGTCGCCACAGCTAACCAAATTATGGCTAAAAAACCACACACGGTCTAGCAGCATGTTATAGACTAACCAACCATGTAGATCAGTGGTTCTGAAACTTTTTAAGACCGAGGAACTTGTGAGGTTCATTCCCCGAGCCTCCACCCGTGTTCCCCCATGGCTGTCAAGCTCAGCTCAGCTGAAGAAGTCTTACATAAGAATGGCCGGACTGAGTCAGACTAAAGATCCATCCAGACCAGTCTCCTGTTGGCCGACAGCCGCCAATGCCAGGTGCCCCGAGGGAGGGAACAGAACAGGGAACCATCTAGTCACCCATTTCCAGACAAACAGAGGCTAGGGACAAGATGTGGAGAAATTGGAAAGGGTACAGAGAAGAGCGACAAGAATGATTAAAGGTTTAGAGAACATGACCTATGAAGCCAGGCTTCATGAACTGGGCTTGTTTAGTTTGGAAAAAAGAAGATTAAGGGGGGACATGAGAGCGGTTTTCAAATATCTAAAAGGGTGTCACAAGGAGGAAGGAGAAAATTTGTTCCTCTTGGTTTCTGAGGACAGGACAAGGAGTAATGGGCTTAAAGTGCAGCAGGGGAGGTTTAGATTGGACATTAGGAAAAAATTCCTAACTGTCAGGGTGGTCAAATATTGGAATAAATTGCCAAGGGAGGTGGTGGAATCTCCCTCTCTGGAGATATTTAAGAACAGGTTAGACAGACATCTGTCAGGGATGGTGTAGACGGAGCTTGGTCCTGCCTTGAGGGCGGGGGGCTGGACTCGACCTCTCGAGGTCCCTTCCAGTCCTATTATTCTATGACACCCTCCCTGCCCATCCTGGCTAGTAGCCATTGACAGACTGCCATGAATTTATCTACTACTTTTTTGACCTCTGTTAAAGTCCTGGTCTTCACAACATCCTCCAGCAAGGAGTTCCACCGGTTTGCTGTGCACTGTGTGAAGAAAAGCTTCCTTTGGTTTGTTTGTTTTAAACCTGCTGCCTGTTCATTTCATTGGGTTATTCCCCTCCCCCCCCCCCAATTGTTATGTGATGGGAACAAAGTCAATCACTTTTCCTTATTCACATTCTCCACACCTGTCATGATTTTATAGACCTCGCTCCTACCCCCCCTTGTTCTCCTCTTTTCTAAGATGAAAAGTCTCAGTCTTTTTAATCTCTCTTCATCACAAGACTGCTCTTTGTCCAGGAATTAGGACGCTTTTCCTACTTGGGTCATCATGGACCGGCCTTTTTCCTGTAGTGCCTTATTTTGTTTTTTCTTTCCTGTTTATCAGAGCAGCTATTCTCTGGCCCAGTTTGTGCGTGTTTTATTTGCGCCTGGTTTCATGGCAGCTGTCATAGGACTCAGCCCTGCCG
This sequence comes from Pelodiscus sinensis, assembly GCF_049634645.1. Classification (NCBI taxonomy): domain Eukaryota; kingdom Metazoa; phylum Chordata; order Testudines; family Trionychidae; genus Pelodiscus; species Pelodiscus sinensis. Next base: position 1,047,042 of record NC_134742.1, read on the forward strand.
GATGTTGAGCAATCTGGCCCAGAGCCCTTCAGTCACTTTCAGCGCCTGCTTAACTTTCAGCGCACGAGAAGTCAGGGGATGACTTTTTCTGCGGAGTAAGCGCTGTAGGAAGAACTTTCCTGGAGCAGGGCCAGCATGCTCCGAACCGGACGAATGTTTTGAATGTGCAGATTGCATGGGTGTGGGCTTGGCCGGCTAGGGGGAAAAGGTGTCCTTTGTTAGGGGCGGGTGCTGTTTATTTTGCTTTCCAGCGTAGTGTGTGTGTTATTGTTTCGTTTTCTTTGCAGGTGCAAGTGGCTGCGTTTCTAATGTAATCCAGTACATCCTCTAATGTCATTACTAGTAATATTATTTAACCAGTGATTCCCCCCCCCCCGAGAAGAGTGCACGTGTATTGTTATTGATTGGCTTAGGGTTTTTTTCCCCATTGCTTTCCTGTGAATAAATGTCGCACCAGTGAGCTGCCATATATGTATAAAACCGAACGGTCTGTATATACTTTTATTTTCCTTTTGAGGGTAACCTAGATGGCACACGTTTCAGTGTGCAGCGTTAAAAACACTAAAACCTATGGCTACGTTTACACTGTGCTGTTTTGCCCAAGAAATATGCAAATGAGGCTGTGTGGAATATTGCTGTGCCTCATTTGCATAATTAATGAGCAGCCGCTTTTTGCGCAAGAGGCTTTTCAGGAAGAACGGCTTTTGCGCAAGAGGGGGTTTTTGCACAAAAGCCTCTTGCGCAAAAAGCAGCCCACTCAATTATGCAAATGAGTGGCGATATTCCATGCTTCGCCTCATTTGCATATGTAGACATAACCTTTATGTGCCCACAAGAAGCACAGCACAGCCTCACCCACCAAGGTGTCCTGTAAACCGAATACTTGGGTGGCCCGCCAGGAGAGATTGAAATGCTGTCCAGCTGATTAGCAGAGCGCCCACAGCAGGCAGCAAGTGTTTCCACAGGTGGTGCACATCCACACATGCCTCGGTGCGCAGAACAAAATTTATTCTACACGCGGATGGAAACTTTAGAGCAGGGCTACTGAACTTTGGAAGCCCTGGGGGCCACAATGATACTCATAGCACATAGCGAGGGCTGCAACGTAAGTGTGGTTGCATGGACATGCAAATATATATGCAAATACATACAAATAGCTTTTTCACACTGACGGGCAGGAATACAAGATGAAGGCAAGACTACACAACACGCAGGCCCCAATCAAGGCACTTCTGCTGATATTAATGCAATATTGACCCAATTTCCACCCACATGACAGCACTGCTAATGAGCAATGACAGTCCAGGAATTGAACTGCTAAAACGCATCTCAAGAGGAGACCGTGATCTTGACGACTTTTTCGATTTGGCACCGCGGGCCGTAGGCAGCCAGCGGGCCATGGGCCGAGCAGCCTGGTTGGAGACTAAGAAAGATACTGATGAAAACTGAATTTACATGTTTATTCCACGCCTATGCAAACATTCCTAAGGAACGCTAAAGTAGAAACTCCATACGTACGGGGGAAGGGAGGGGGGGGAAGGGGGCGAATACCGTTCCGGGGGGAGGGAGGGAGAATTCACAAGCCCACACACCCAAGCGACTCTCCCGGCCCGCAGCTGTCATTGTGTGTAATCCTCCGTGGGGTGGAGCCCCGGGACCACGGTGGCCCCGGGAGACACGTGGAAGGCGGGGGGGACCACGTAGGGCGGCCCCGGGATGCAGTTCTCGATGGGCTGCAGCGGGAGGCGGGCCCGGACGTGGTCGGCCTGCAGCTCGATGAGCGAGCGCAGCATGTCTGTCTGCTCCCGGAGCAGGGCGATCATCTCCTGCTGCCCGTTCCGCCGGTCCTCGCTGTCCCTCTGCATTTTGTCGTTGATCATCACCCGCCAGGCCCGCTGCTCCCGCTCCGAGGCGCGGGTGGCCCGCAGCACCTCCTGGAACATGTCCTCCCGCGTCCTCTTCTTCCTCCTCCGCTCCTGGCTCGGGGTCTCCTCGGGGGGGTCGGGGAACGCCTGGAAGGCCACGTTTGCCGCTGCTAGAGAAACAACGCACAGGGGCACCCGCCAGTCAGAGCGGGGCCTCCCCTGGAGAGGAGCAAGCGGCCAGGGCAACACCCGCTCGTCCTCTTGGGACTCCGAGCCGGGCTCGGGGGCGAGACAATGAGGGGGTAACGCCAGGGCAGGAGTACCAGCGGAGCCGGCTCTGTACTGCTTCCCACTGCCGGGAGTGAGGCCAGCCCATCCCTCAGGCCTGAGGGCAAGGCAACCTCCAGGCGGCGTGGCCGGGCGGCCGCACAGCTGCTCCGTGAACCCCGCCCAGGGGCTCAGGGCTCCGCCCACAGAGCGGCCTGGCTGGGGGAGGGCACTTCTCCCTCAACGACTCCCTGATGACGACAGAGCAGCATGTCTCTCCTACCCAACAGGGACAGCTCAGGGCCCCCCATCCAGAAGGAATGGGGATGCATTGGAAACAGGGTTGCCAACCCCCAGAAATTTCACTGCCGGACAAAATGGGAAAAATGTACGGACAGATGCATTTTTTTTGACCGACATAATTTCTAGACTATCTTAAGACGACGTCAATGGCCCGAAATGAAAAGTCATCGTTGTCATTCACACATCGGAAGAACAGGAGGCTATGTAACTCGCTTTCATTGAGTTAGTCGTGGTCCTGGAAGTTTTCCATTTTGGGATCGGACATCTGAACACGGACAACTAAACAACTCAAACGTCCAATTTCCCCTGCTCCGCAGGAAAATGGCGGAAGCAGCACAGAATAAATGTAATTGCTATAGAAGAATTGGTGTTTTTTGATATTTTATTGCACTTTTATGAAATGTATGGACACCTAAATTTTTTTTTACGGACTTTACGGACATGTCCAATTTCGGCTCATTTTTTATAGACTGTCTGTAAATTTAGTGACGGTTGGCAACACTGATTGAAAAGGGTCCAGCGGAGGGTGACCAAAATGATGCTGGAGCACATGACCTAGGAGGAGAGGCCGAGGGATTTGGGCTTGTTCAGTCTGCAGAAGAAAAGAGTGAGGGGGGATTTGAGAGCAGCCTTCAACTCCCTGAAGGGGGTTCCAAAGAGGATGGAGAGAGGCTGTTCTCAGTGGTGGCAGAACAAGGAGCAATGGGCTCAAGTTGAGGTCCAGGTTGGAGATTAGGAAAAACTCTTCCCCGAGGAGGGTGGGAAGCACCGGGGTGGGTTACCTAGTGAGGAGTGGAGTCCCCATCCCTACAGGTGTTTCAGTCCCAGCTCGACCAAGCCCTGGCTGGGATGATGGAGTTGGGGTTGATCCTGCTTTGGGCAGGGGGCTGGACTCGATGACTCCTGATGTCTCTGCCCACCCTGAGATTCTATGATTCACAGCTTTTGATGTGGAAATGTGAATATCAAAGGCAGGGAATTTGCCTTTGTTGTGCATTAAGCAGTTAATATCTTTATTCAAGCCTAAGCTGAGGTCCAGGTTGGACATTAGGACAAACGATTTCCCGAGGCGGGTGGGGAAGCGCTGGGACGGGTTCCCTAGGGAGGGGGTGGAGTCTCCATCCCTAGAGGTGTGTCAGTCCTGACCTGAGCAGAGCCGGGACTGGTGCTGCGTTGGGCCGGGGGCCGGCCCCGATGCCTCCCGAGCTCTCTGCCCGCCCGGGGGTTCTACTTACCGGAGGTCCCCTCCCCTGCGTCAGGCTCCCCAGGGCTGGACTGCTGGGAATGACTCGAGTGCTCGGGCGTCAAGAAGAGGTCCTGGCTCGCCGCGCCGACGGTCACCCCGGCCGCCTGGCCCCCGTACTCCTCCTCCTCATCATCCTCCTCCTTGATCAGCACCTCGATCTCCGGGTTCATCCCGCCGGCCTGGCAATCCAGCCCCCCCAAAGTATCCACCGCGTGCTTGGCCGGCGAGGTGGCTTCGCCGTCCAGGATGGCGTGCAGCTCCTTGTAGAAGCGGCAGGTCTGCGGCTCCGCCCCGGCCCGGGCGTTGGCCTCCTTGGCCTTCTGGTAGGCCTGCCGCAGCTCCTTGATCTTCACGCGGCACTGCTGCGGGTCCCGGTCGTAGCCCTTCTCCTCCATGCCCCGGGCGATCTGGCTGTAGATGTCGAAGTTCCGCCGGCTGTTGCGCAGCTGGGCCTGCACCCCCTCCTGCCCCCACAGGCTCAGGAGGTCTACCACCTCCGGTGTGCTCCAGGCCGGCGCCCGCCTGCCGCGGGGCGCCGGCATGCTCTGGCGCGCAGGGGCTGGGGGAGCAAAGCAGAAGAGAGCGGTCAAACCCTCCCAGGGCTGACCCGGGGCCCGCTGGGCAGCAGGGTTCCACGCCAGGGGCTGGTGGGGCGCCGGGGGACTCCAGAGCTGGTGTTGACCCCGGCGCTGGCGCCCAAGGGGGACCGGCTAGCCTGGCGCAGCGGCTGAGTTACAGCGGTGGGAAGACACCTCTCGGGTTGCCAGCTGTCCGGTACACTCCCGTCTTTGGACTCTGTGTCCGGTAAAGAAATTGTGAAAATACCGGTATTTTCTAATTCAGTAAGTTTTTTGGTTCGGCACCCGACGGAAGCCTGTTCGGGACACAGGCAATTAAAGGGGCCGTGACGTATCTCTGGTTACTCCCCAGCGCGATTTTTTTTTTTTGCTCGATAAATTTTCGTCCGGTATTTTTTTTTAACCATCTGGCAACCCTAGAGGGCTGTATCAGAGACGGCAGCGGAGGGTGGCAGCAGCCCCTGTACGGGGGTAGGGGGAGAGCTGAACTCCCAGACCCGGTGGGCGCCAGGATCGAGCCGGGTTGCCCTGCTGCTAACACACTTTAAATGCAGCGCCGCAGCGGGAGTAGCTCCAGGACCTGGCGGGAGCCAGGACCGAGCCGGGCTGCCCTGCTGCTAACACACTTTAAATGCAGAGCCGCAGCGGGGGTAGCTCCGGGACCCGGCGGGAGCCAGGACCGAGCCGGGCTGCCCTGCTGCTAACACACTTTAAATGCAGAGCTGCAGCGGGAGTAGCTCCAGGACCCGGCGGGAGCCAGGACCGAGCCGGGCTGCCCTGCTGCTAACACACTTTAAATGCAGCGCCGCAGCGGGGGTAGCTCCGGGACCCGGCGGGAGCCAGGACCGAGCCGGGCTGCCCTGCTGCTAACACACTTTAAATGCAGAGCTGCAGCGGGGGTAGCTCCAGGACCCGGCGGGAGCCAGGACCGAGCCGGGCTGCCCTGCTGCTAACACACTTTAAATGCAGAGCTGCAGCGGGGGTAGCTCCGGGACCCGGCGGGAGCCAGGACCGAGCCGGGCTGCCCTGCTGCTAACACACTTTAAATGCAGAGCTGCAGCGGGGGTAGCTCCGGGACCCGGCGGGAGCCAGGACTGAGCCGGGCTGCCCTGCTGCTAACACACTTTAAATGCAGAGCCGCAGCGGGGGTAGCTCCAGGACCCGGCGGGAGCCAGGACCGAGCCGGGTTGCCCTGCTGCTAACACACTTTAATTGCAGAGCCGCAGCGGGAGTAGCTCCAGGACCCAGCGGGAGCCAGGACCGAGCCGGGCTGCCCTGCTGCTAACACACTTTAAATGCAGAGCTGCAGCGGGAGTAGCTCCGGGACCTGGCGGGCGCCAGGACTGAGCCGGGCTGCTGGCCAGCCTGCTAAAAATGTACTGACCGGGGGGGGGGGGGGAGGGGGGCAGTTTCGTCACTAGCATTAACCTGTCAGCTTTTGCTTCTCGGTTCATCGACTCCTCTATTACATCCCTAGGCGCCCTGTGTCATTCCCAGTCTGCAGCAGTCCCCAGCCCGGATCCTGCTAAATCGGTGAACCGGTTAACGGTTAGGTCAGCTTAACGTTTCACCGATGAACGGGGATTTTACACCCCTCGGGCGCACCACACCTCAGAATCTGGATCCTGCCTCTACGTCCCCTTTGCACACTCCCAGGGCCGCAAAGCCAGGCAGGAATTTCCGGCAGCGAACGGGACAGGACTGGGGTGGGGGAAAGCCAGGGCTGAGATGTGCCTTGGAGCTACGACGGGGCGGGACGGGGCAGAACGGACGGCTCTCGCTCATGGCTCATGTACGGGAGTCGAGACTTTTTCCTTCCCTCGCCGGACGGTTCCTGCGCCTCGCCCGTGCGCGTACCTTTCAGGATTTCTCTTTCCTGGGAGGCCGGGGGATCCCACGGCCCTCCCCCTCGTGCCAGCTGGGCAATCAGCGTGGTGCTGGAGGGGAACAGCCTGGGAGCACACAGGAGACTTTTCAGGGCCTCCGAGTCGGTGCTAGGATGAAAAAGAAGGCTCAGCAGTAGCCGCTGTGAGAGGGAGGGGGAAGAGAGGAAAGCCACCCCCCACATCCCAGGCCATGCAGCATCAAAAAAATCAAGTCAAGGGACTCCGGCTCCTGCTGCCCACATGATGAGTCCAGGACAGGAAGGCAACCCCCACTGCCATCATGCCAATCCTTCCCCCCCCCCATTAATCTACCGCTCCCTTTTATCCATAAGATTGCCGGGTCCCCAAAAGCACAGGGCCTGGGGTGGCCGCCCTGAATTGTCCTGAATTGGCTAGTCAATCCCTGACTCAGTTCTGCTAGCAGATCAGCACAGCTGCAGTTGATTTAGAGGGTCTGGGGAAGACATGCTCAATCGATGGGAGAGGATCTTCCATCGATTTGTACACTTCACCTCTCTGAGACGTATAAGGGAAGTGGACAGAAGCATGTCTCCTGCTGACACAGTGCAGCGTCGGCGGTGGGGTAAGCTTAGGCACCGTGGTACGAGGATCTAACTATGTCAACTTCAGTTGCTTTTTTCACGAAAGTGAAGTTGCATAAGCTGTACCAATTTACCGCAGTTGTGTAGGCCAGAACTTGGTATTATTTAGACCATCCCTGAGAGATGTGTGTCCAACCTGCTCTTAAATGTCTGCAGCGAAGGAGATTTCACAACCTCCCGAGGCAATTCAGTCCAGCGTTTCATCACCCTGACAGTTACGTTTTTCCTGATGTTCAACTAAACCTCCCTTGCTGCACTTTAACCGCATTGTTTTCCAAGGTTAAGTAGAGAAAAAATTCTCACTCCTCCTTTTAACAAACTTTAACATACTTGAAAATTGTTCTTTGCCCCACTCAGTCTTCTCTTTCCCAGAATAACCAAACTCAATTCTTTCAATCTTTCCGAACCTTCAACTGCAGCAAGGGAGGTTGAGGTTGGACATGAGGAAAAACTTCCTGCCTGTCGGGGTGGTGAAACACTGGAATAAGTTGCCTAGGGGGGTTGTGGAATCTCTATATCTGCAGATATTTAAGAGCAGGCTAGACAGACACCTGTCAGGGATGATCTAGACCAGTGCTTATCAACCAGCCGTACAAGGACCCTTCGGGGTACTCAAGAGAAGTCTGGGGGGTACGTCAACACTAACTGAAATTTGGAGAAAACTGTTCTTGTGTGGTATGATCCCGTAAGTCATGTTTTCTAGACTTTTAATCGATTTTGTGGCTGTTCTCTAGACTTTCTCCAATTTGTCCCTATCTTCCCTGAAACGTGGTGCCCAGAACTGGACATACTAGGCCGTCATTCCCCACGCAACAGTTGTGCGCTTGGTTCTTCCTCCCCAAGCGGAGTGCTTGGCATTTGTCCTCAGACCAGACGCCGGCGGAACCTGCTCCCTCTGCCCTTCCAGCTTGACTCGGAACCACTGAGAACTCCTCTCCCCGAACCGTTTTCCAATCAGTTATGAAGCCCTGGGCCTCTGCGTTGTAATTCCCTAGTTGGGTTATGGGAATGTGACACGAGGCATTATTTAAAGGGTGACTAAAGACGAGATAAATCATCGTCCGTCATCCACAGAGCTTGTCCAAAGAAACTGTATTTGGTTGATTGAAATCTATAAGGGGCCACAGGGCTCCTCGTCGCTTTTGTATGTGGTTGGTTTGCCAGGCTTGGTTCCTGACACACCCCTACTGACTGTTACTTGCCCCCTTACTACTCTCTAGGGCTACGTTTACACTGCAGTGTTGCGCAAAAACTCAGAGAACGTCCACACGACAAGCACGTTCTTGTGCAAGAAAAAGTACAGTAAATCGTCAGAAGCAAGAGTTATTCCTCTTTCTAGGAGGAATAAGCCTTTTTGCGCAAGAGCTCTTGTGCAATAAGGGACGTGTGGCTAAAATGGCCATCAGAGCTTTCTTGCGCAAGAGAACAGCCACACGGCCATGACAAAAGAGAGGATTGTGCAGCACTTTAAAGACTAACAAGATGGTTTATTAACTGATGAGCTTTCGTGGGCCAGACCCACTTCCAGACCTAATAAACCCTCTTGTTAGTCTTTAAAATGCTACACAGTCCTGTCTTTTGTTTCAGCAAGATCAGACTAACGCGGCCACATCTCTATTACTATTCCACACTGCCATGGACGCACCCTTGTGCAAGAATGTTTTGCGCAAGAAGCGTGCAATGTAGACGTAGCTATTATCTTTTGGCTCCTGCAGACAAGGCGACCTCTGTGCGTGTACACGAGGGATTAAGGTGACACCTTTCTCTGATCGTTTCAGAGGGGCAGCCGTGTTCACGTCTGCACAGCGTCGCGCCCATTTCGAAATACATTCAAAATAACGGGCTTCTGAGTCCTGCAAACCTCGCTGCACGAGGATGAAGGAAGACGCCGGAGTAGCCCTTTACTTGGAAATGAGCACCGTGTAGGCAGCGCCAAATTTCGAAATAAGCTACGCAATTTGCCCAACTCAAAGTGTGCAGCTTATTTTGAGCTACACGGTAATGTGTTGACGTACCCTAACCCAAAAAAATTTAAAAAACAACGACTAGTCCTGCAGCACCTTAGAGACAAAGAACACGTCGTGAGTTTTGGGAGCACGACCCACTTCAGTTTCATCGGCAGAAGCGGGCTCATAATTCCACAAAAGCTCACAACCCCATCTACACGTTTTGTTAACCTCTAAGGTGCTACAGGACGATTCGTTGCTTTTTAAGACCTTCCTCTGAGCAGTCTGCCGCCCCATCAAATGCTTAAGCGGCCCTCTGTGTGCAAACGTTTAACTTTTCTCAGAGGTGGCTGGTTATTTCGAAATCTGGACTCCTGCTCTCCATGAGGCACAAAGCTTAATTCAAAATAGCAGTGGCGTGGAGTCATTCAAAGCCAGTACACCCCGGTACTTCCTAGGGCTCTGAGTCGAGGTCGCGTGTCCGCAGTAAGAGCCTGCCACGGACTCACTTTGAGGCTCGCCAGTAGCGTGGACATGCTATTTCAGTGTTGCTGTTTCACGAGTTACAGCCACTCCCGGACTTACGAACACACCCACTTACGACCATCCGTACTTACGACCAACCTCCCGTTATAATTTTTTCGAGTTGAGAACCACGTACATCAAGTTTTTCGAACAGCGCAGGCAGCGCATTTAAGGGTATTTCCGACTTTCCACCAAATGGAGTTACGACCAGGTGGTCGGAACGTAACCCATTCGTAAGTCGGGGACTGCCTGTATTTCGAAATAATTTCCTACCGTAGACAACCCTTTAGCAACAACCAGTCCCGTCTCCCCCACACACACACCCCTCCCATCAGGGGACCGTTCAGCAGCTGCAGGTTTCATCTGCCCAGAACGGAACGTGTGCGAACAGACGTGTTTCACCGAACGGGAACCAGATTTGAATCACAACTGGTTTCTTTCTCCCCGAACCTGAATTGAACTAGGGAGGGGGGGAAAGACAGTTACCAGTGGGAAAAAAGTTTCAGCAACTTTGCAGCTCAGAATTTGACCGAATACAACGAAAGCTGCTCTAATGTCGCTTTCGCGCTACAAGGAGACAGAACAACACCCAGGCCTGCCCTGGGGGAAGGAGAAGAGAAAGAGGAACCCCATGAGAACAGGGAGGGAGGGGGCGGGGGGGGGGGAAGGGCTTCCTAGACCCAGAAATCAACAATAACTCCTCAAGCCCCGGGAAAAAAGTTGCTTAATTGTTAGACGGGCCTCCGCTCACCCATCCCCACCCCCGAGGGCGAGCGCCGCCCTGCCACTGCCACACCTGGCAAAGGCACCGCCCCCCCAGATTCAGTTCCCCATTCGAGAAGGCTGCAGCGCTGCTCAGTCTGGGGCGCGGCCTGGCCGCCAAGCCCTCCTGGGGGGTCCTGGAGACCCCCGTACCCAGCCCCACCCTCCACTCCCGGCGGCGCCTGGGGTTGGACCGAATCCGGATCGGACCAGCCCCAGTCTGCGCCCGAGCCACGGCTCCCCAGCCAGGAGCCTGTGTTTAAACACAAACTGGGCACAAGGGATGTGTGTGTGTGGGGGGGGGGGTTCCTTGTAAATTCTCAACTTTTTGGGGGGGCTTCTACTCTCCCCCCCCGCTGGATCAACCACTGCGGGAGGTGGGGGTCCACCGGCTGCTGGGCAGGGCAGCTCCTCACCCCTTCCCACCCCTCTGCCCCCTGCTCTGCCTTCCCCGGCCAGGCTGCCCTGGCTCCCACAGTCTCCCCACATCCCCCCTTCCGCACCCAGTGACCCCCTCCCAACCTTCCCTCTATTTCAGCCTCTGTCCCCACATCTCTCCACATCGCCCCATCCCCTCTTCCGCACAACCCCCACCCTCCGCCCCGTCCCACCCGGCCCCCACCCTCCCTTTTCCCTCTCCGCGACCCCCCCCGCTTGTCTCCCCTCCATTCCCCATAGCCAACTGCCCCGTAATTGTCCCTGCGCTCCCCGATCTCCCCACATCGCCCCATCCCCCCTTCCGCACAACCCCCACGCCCTGCCCCCATCCCCCACGTCCCCCCCTTTTCCCTCCACCCCCCCGCTCGTCTCCCCTCCATTCCCCATCGCCAACTGCCCCGTAATTGTCCCTGCGCTCCCCGATCTCCCCACATCGCCCCATCCCCCCTTCCGCACAACCCCCCGCCCTGCCCCCATCCCCCACGTCCCCCCTTTTCCCTCCCCACCATTCCCCATCGCCTCCTGCCCCGTAATTGCCCCTGCACTCCCCGATCTCCCCACATTGCCCCATCCCCTCTTCCGCACAACCCCCCCGCCCTGCCCCATCCCCCACGTCCCCCCCCGCCCTGCCCCCATCCCCCACGTCCCCCCTTTTCCCTCCCCACCCCCCCGCTCGTCTCCCCTCCATTCCCCATCGCCTCCTGCCCCGTAATTGCCCCTGCTCTCCCCGATCTCCCCACATCTCTTTCCGCACAACCCCCACCCCCTTCCCCATCTCACCCTCCCACATCCCCTCCCCCCACTTCCCCCCTTTTCCCTCCCCGCTACCCCCCCATCTCCCCATCGCCTCCTGCCCCATACCTGCCCCTGCGCTCCCCGATCTCCTCCCACCCCCTTCCCCTTCCTACCCTCCCACATCCCCTCCCCCCACTTCCCCCCTTTTCCCTCCCCGCCCCCCCATCTCCCCATCGCCTCCTGCCCCATACCTGCCCCTGCGCTCCCCGATCTCCTCCCACCCCCTTCCCCTTCCTACCCTCCCACATCCCCTCCCTCCACTTCCCCCCTTTTCCCTCCCCGCCCCCCCATCTCCCCATCGCCTCCTGCCCCATACCTGCCCCAGCGCTCCCCGATCTCCCCCACCCCCTTCCCCTTCCTACCCTCCCACATCCCCTCCCCCCACTTCCCCCCTTTTCCCTCCCCGCCCCCCCATCTCCCCATCGCCTCCTGCCCCATACCTGCCCCTGCGCTCCCCGATCTCCCCCCACCCCCTTCCCCATCCCACCCTCCCACATCCCCGCCTCCCCCCTTTTCCCTCCCCGCCCCCCCACTCATCTCCCCCCATTCCAGCCGCCTGCCCCATAATTGCCCCTGCTCACCCCACATCGCCCCTCCCCCTCCTGCCCCCCAAATCCCTCCCTAGCCCCCCCCCCGCACGCAACGGGCCGGGCTGGGGGTCTCTTACCCGCCCCCCAAGCGCTGGGGCCGCGGCCGGCCGGCGCGGGGCGCTGCGCGGGGAGCGGCTCCCGGGGAGCCGCGGGTCCCTGCCGGAGACTCCCCCTCCCGGCTGCAGCCCGAGCGGAGCCAGGCCCGGAACCCGCGATGTAGCCAGCCCCTCCGGAGCGCTGCACCCAGCCCCGCTCCGCCGCCCCATTGGCGCCCGCGCCCGCCCGTCCCCGCGCCCCGCGCCCCCATTGGCCGGCCCCCGCAGGGCCCGCCCCCTCATTGACACATCCCCGTTCCAAACGGGGGGGCCCCCACTTCCTCCCGGGGCGGCCGAGAGGCGCGTTCCCCGCGCGCTGATTGGCCCGGCGCGGAGGACGAGGCGGGGGGGAGGGCTGTGATTGGACGCCAGAGCAAGCCCCCCCCCTCCTTTGTTAGGCTGGGCCACGTGGGGCGCGCGGGGGGGGGGTGCCTTGGAGCCCATCCCCTGGTATAGACGCGATAGATCGACCCCCGCTGGATCGATTCGCTGCCCGTCGGCCCGGGGCGCCGTGTAGACGCTCAATCAGAGTGGGGGTGGAACTGGGTCCCCAGGCTGGGGGGTGCACCCAGAGGGGCAGAACAGGCACTAGCTCCCTGGGGACCCTGTGCCGCGAGAGGGGGGGTCCCCCTGCCCGGATCAGGGGCGCCGCACAAGGGAGAGGGGAGAACGCATTGGGGCACCCTGAACGGGCTTTAGGGCTGGCTCTAAGCCGTGGGGGGCGATGCCCCCCGTGGGCAGCAGGCTGGGGGCGAGCGAGTGAGGACTGCGTCCACAGGTGCCGTGCAGTGGCCCTGCCGGGGAGGGGACAGACCAGCCTTTTCTCGGACCATGTCGCGCTCTGGAGGCCCCCAGAGGAAGGGTCGGCCTCACCCCAGCTAGACCCACGAGAGATTTTGCTCTCCTTCCCGGAGTTCCTCTCGCTTTTCCGCCTGCCTGTCTCCAGTCTCCCCTGCCCTCTTCGCGATTTTACACCTCCCAGGGGCAGTCAGGAGCCTGGAGAGACGACTCCCCCAGCCCGGGCCGGTGGTGCCGATGTGATGACCCCCAGAATGCTCTGAACACCCCCAGGAACTTTAGTGGGGCCTCTGATTAGCCCTCAGTTGGAGTCTTGTGTCTAGTTCTGGGCCCCACATTTCTGGACAGCTGTGGAGGAATTGGAGAGGGTCCGGAGAAGAGCAACAAAAACGATGCAAGGTCGAGAGAACAGGAGCTAGGAGGGAAGAACTGGGCTTGTTTAGTTTAGAAAAGAGAAGACTGAGGGGGGACAGGAGAGCCGTTTTCAGGTATCTAAAAGGGTGTCACAGGGAGGAGGAAAACTTGTTCTCCTTGGGCTCTGAGGATAGAACAAGAAGCAATGGGCTTAAACTGCAGCCAGGGAGGTTTAGGTTGGACATTAGGAAAAAGTTCCTGCCTGTCCGGGTGGTGAAACACTGGAATAAATTGCCTAGCAGGGTTGTGGAGTCTTCATCCCTATTGAGGACAGGGTCATAATTCAAAATGATCTGGACAAACTGGAGAAATGGGCGGAGGGAAACAGGATGAAGTTTAATAAAGACAAATGCAAAGTGCTCCACTTGGGAAGGAACAATCCGTGTCACACACACAGAACGGGAAGTGATTGTCTGGGAAGGAGTCCGGCCGAAAGGGATCTCGGGGTTATAGTGGACCACAAGTTGAATAGGAGTCAGCAGTGTGATGCTGTTGCAAAGAAAGCAAACAGGATTCTGGGATGTATTTACAGGTGTGAGGTGAGCAAGACACGAGGAGTCATTCTTCCGCTCTACTCTGCGCTGGTTAGGCCTCAGTTGGAGTCTTGTGTCCAGTTCTGGGCACCGCATTTCAAGAAGGATGTGGAGAAATTGGAGAGGGTCCAGAGAAGAGCAATGAGAATGATGCAAAGTCTAGAGAACAGGAGCTAGGAGGGGAGGCTGAAGGAATTGGGTTTGTTTAGTTTAGAAAAGAGAAGACTGAGGCGGGACATGAGAGCCGTTTTCAGGTATCTAAAAGGGTGTGACGAGGAGGAGGGAGAAAACTTGTTCATCTTGGCCTCTGGGGATAGAACAAGCAGCAATGGGCTTAAACTGCAGCAAGGGAGGTTGAGGTTGGACATTAGGAAAAAGTTCCTGCCTGTCAGGGGGGTGAAACACTGGAATAAATTGCCCAGGGAGGTTGTGGAATCCCCATCTCTGGAGATATTGAAGAGCAGGTTAGATAAATGTCTATCAGGGATGGTCTAGACAGTATGGCTGCATCTAGACTGGCATAATTTAGCCTCCCGACACCCAGAAAGAGAAGGTGACCCTAGTGGGAAGGTCGGTGGGAGGGGGACAGGCTGCTCAGTGTTTGGTCACATCTCCCGGTTTTATCCATTGGCTGGAATCGCCTGAAGTCCTAGGCCTGGTCCTCACCGATTGGTGGCTGCCCGGCTCGCCCGTAGGGTTGCCAGATGGATTAAAAATACCGGACACAAATTTCTCAAGCAAAAAGAAAAAAAAGGGGTCAGGGAGGAATCAGGGAGGGTTCGGGAGCTCCTCCAGGCCCTGGTGCTCCCAGCAGCCGGCGCGAGCTATGGAAAGAAGCAGGCTAAAAATAAAACCTCTAAAAATAAAACCTCAGCACAGCCATGGGGGGGGAGGGGTGAGTCAAACTCATTCACAATTTGGCTCATAGTGAAGAGAGATTGCTCTCAGAACAGCCCCCCTCCACGACACAGACCTGGGGCCGCCGCACCGACTGCCGATGGGTGGTCGGAGCCTGGATGTCGCGTTCGTTAGCTGCCTGGGAAGGGGACAGTTCCTTGCTGCAAAGGAAGAGCAGCACCGTAGGGCAAGCAGGGCCCGCAAGGCTCTGGATTAGCCCCCCTAGTCGCTAGTGAAATCTTATAAGGACGTCAGAATGGCCCGATGGGGTCAGAGCAAAGGTCCATCCAGCTCAGTGTCACGTCTGCCCACAGTGCCCCAGAGGGAGGGAACACAACAGGGAATCCTCATGTGATCCCTCCCGTCGCCCATTTCCAGACAAACCGAGGCTAGGGACACCTACAGACATTGATGAACTTATCCTCTGTGAATTTATCTAGTCCTTTTTTGAACCCTGTTAAAGTCCTGGACTTCACAACATCCTCTGGCGAGGAGTTCCACAGGTTAACTGTGTGCCGCATGAAGAAAAACGTCCTTTTGTTTGTTTTACACCTGCCGTCTATTAATTTGGTGACCTCCTATTAATTTGTGTTATGGGAACGAGTAAATAACTTTTCCTTATTCACTTCTCTGATTTTGGCTGCCTTTGCTGTCCCGCTTCAAAAGCAGACGGCCGCTCGCAGACATGTCTGCCAGCAAATAACTAGTAACCAATGACAACGGGCAAAAAGATAGGAGCGAGCAGCCTCTGCGCTCAAACATCCCCTCTCCTTTGCGTCCGTTACGTTTCCATAAACGTCATCCCATCCCGGATAAAACAAGGCCGCAGCGGCAGCGTGTGTCTGTGGGCGGTGCACATCCGCACACGCCCCGGTGCGCAGAACAAAATTTATTCTGCGTGTGGATGGAATCAATGAGAAGGAACGCTGCTCTCCTCCCGGGTGCAGCAACAGAGAGAGCTGGCTTCCGAGGGCGGCTGGAGCACACAAGTTCTACTCATCTGGGGTGCGATGGGGAACATGGGGAGGGTCTCTCTGCTTCTAAACGGAGAGTTTAGGTCAAACTTAGCCACAGAAGGGCGATTTTTTTCCCTAAGCGAGCTCGCACCACCAAGCCCGTTCTGCGGTTTTTAAGAGCGCTGACAGTCGATTGCGGTGCCTCTGCTTTTCCCGAGGAGTAACGCTACATTCGACCTGGCATGGGCGACTGGACGGTAGAGCAGCCGCAGCGCTGGGAAATTCAACACACTTGGCCTCCAGTAGGTGTCCCATAGTGCCCCCTCGTGACCGCTCTGGCCAGCTCTTTCAACTCCGCTGCTCTCCCAGGTGCACAGGGAAAGCCCCGGGAAAGTTTGAATTCCTTTTCCCGTGGGGCCAGGAGGGACGTTAGGAAGTGTGCAGTTCAGTCCTCGTGTGGCCCACAGTGATTTTGTCGATTACACGATTAACTAATAATCGGCTCGGCATTGAAAAGTGCTAGGAAGCCGGCAGCCTGACGTTTTTGTGGGGCTGTTTTCCTGCCAGAAAGGGGGAAATCACCTTTTCTTCTGCTCCTCTCTGTCTCCAGAGGCTCTGCCCTATCAGCTGAGCTTTCTGATCTGGAAGGCAGAGAGGGAAGGGAAGTCCTGCCGGTATTTTCCTACGACCACGATTCGTTACGCTCTCCGGCTTCGTGTTCGGAAAAAGCTTCCGGCGGCTCGTGACTGGCGTGGTTTGGCCCGTGTCCTCGTGGCAAAATGGGAAGGGTGCCAGCCCAAGAGACAGTGGAAGCTCAGCTGGCCGGGGTGGAAAGTGCCACTGAACTCAAGCCAGGAGGGGGGGGTCCGTGTGTCCGGGCAGGAAGGACATTGGGGTGAGCAGCGGGGTTCCCTATAAGCTGGCTGCTCGGGCGGCCGCTCAGGAGAGATTCAGGTGTCTCCCAGCTGATTAGCAGAGCGCCCTCAGTGAGCAGTGTGTGTGTCTCCTGGTGGTGCACATCCACACAGGCCTCGGTGCACGCAACAAAATTTATTCCACACACAGATGAAAACAGGCAGCGGGAACACCGGTGAGCAGCCGAGTCTGTGCCTGGGTTAACTCTGCAGTGAGGACAGGGCTTAACCCTCTCCCCCTGTCTCTCTCTTCCTCCTCTCCCAGTGCAGGCCACTCCGAATCCAGACCTAGCGAAACCCCCTCTCGCCTCCTGTCCAGGGACGAGACTGTGATGAACCAAAGCCACATGGACTTCGGCAGGGACAGGTTTCACCCTGCTGCCTCTGAGCTGGGCTGCAAGGCCTTCACCGCGGGGAGATGTTACCCGGGGAGGAGAGGTGGGGGGCAGACAGCCGTGGGTCGTGGGCATTGCCAAAGGGTCTGTGATACAGGAGGGAGCGTTAATCCTTTCCCCAGAAGGGGATCTGGGCTCTGCAGCGTGCCGGGGCGCAGTCCTGGGCCCTCACCTCCCCTAAGGCCACGCTGGACCTGCCTTGTACCTCCAGTCACATTGGGGCGTATCTGGATTGCGAAGGGGAGCGAGTCACGTTTTACGAGGGTACAGCCGCCGGCGGGAAAACCCGTCTTTACTTTCCCACCTTCCGCTTTCGCCGGGACGCCTGTTCCCTTCTTTGGGAGCCGGCCCGTACAGGAGCCGTCCACCCAGCCTCCCTGGCTCGGGTGCAGATTTCCAGGAGAGATGGGTTGGTATCCCTCTCGGGAGGAGCGAGCCCGGAAGCAAAGCAGCGCTGTGGAAAAGAGGCATTTGACAGGTGTGTCAGGGCACAGCCAGCCTGGAGCAGATGCAATGTGCCAGGCCCTGTGTACGCACGAGATGGGCGCAAAGATCTGTTTTTTAACACGGTGTGGAGTGATTTTTTCCCCTGGACGCGGCGCTTTCGGGACGTGCTGGCGTGTTTCCAAGTTTTCGACACCAACTCCTGGGCTAGAAACTTGCCCGTAGTCTGAGCGGCGCGTCCCTCGCCAGCGGTCTGCCCCCAGGGACGCCCAGGAAAACACCCAGTGCCAGGAAACTCGCACTCAGATGGGGAGGGAAAGTCTGGTCTGAGTCGCCCTCACCGTGGCTACGTCTACACCACGAGTTTTCTCTGCACAAAATATGCTAATGAGGGACTCATTTGCATGAGCCGCGGTCTCATTTGCATATTTTCTGCCGATCCATTTTTGCGCCGGAGGGTTTTGCGCACAAACAAGCCGTGGGAACGTTTCCTTCTTGCACAAAACCCCCCCTTTTCCCGCAAGATCCTTACGCCCCAAAAAAGGAGGCTTACCGATCGGGCGGGAAAAGGGTTTTTGTGCAAAAAGGAAACCCACGGCTTGTTTTTGAGCGCCACCTCCCCTCACCCCGTGCAAAGACGGATCGGCAGAAAACATGCAAATGAGACTGCGGCTCATGCAAATGAGTCCCTCCTTAGCATATTTTGTGCTGAGAAAAAACTCGTCCTGGAGACGCAGCCTGAGGGTCGTTTCGCAAAGTCCTCCGGGCTTGATTTATGCGTCTAAAAACCAGAGGGACGGCCCCTCCCTCCCCCAGCTCAGTGCCCCCGGTTTGCTCTTGCGTCGCTGGGATGCGGTCGCATCGGGGGGCCACGGTTCACAGAGTAAAGTTAATTTCTGGCTTCTGCTCTTTCCTGCCCGGCGGGGCCTGCGCGATCCGTCCGGCCCTGCCTGGAAACGCTTGGTAGGCCCCCTTCCCGCCCTGAGCGAGAAAAGCAGCGGGGTCCCTCTTAGCGAGCGCTCCCCGGGCCAAGGCCTGAGCCCGAGAAATCCCCAAAGCGACTGGCACTTTCTCCAGCAGCGCCCCCCCGTGAGAAATAAGCCGGTGCCCCCCGGCTGTCGGACACGGGGAGCGGCCAGCTCCCATGATCCCCGGTGGTAACGTGGGCCAGTACCGCCCCCCGTGGGCTGGCAGGAACGTGGGCGGGCAAGCGGCGGAAAGCCGGAGTCCCTGGGAAGTGGCCTCTCCCCACCCCGGGAGCCCTCCTAGCAGAAGGGAAGGTGGATTTTTTTTGGGGGGGGTCTCAAGGCCAGGCAGACCCTGGGGGGGAGGGGAGTGAAAGTCAGGACTCAGCCCCGGCTGCTATTGGATTCCACAGGGGTGGGGCAGGGTGAGCCAGGAGACCCCCCCCCACAATAAAGGGGGCCCATGCCCCCCACTTCCCTCTGTGCAGAGGTCAGGGGTGGGGGGGCGGATGCAGCCCCGAAGGCTCAGGCCCCCCTCCCCAGCAATTGGGAGGCCATGTTGTTGCTCGGGGGAGGGGCAGGGGCTGGAGCCCACAAAATCTACCAGCCCCCCCCAGGTTGTGGGGTACCAGGGGGATGTGGGGAGCGTGTGTCTCCTTCTCAGTCTGGGGCCACGTCGGGGGGGGTCTTTTATTTTTTTATTTTTGCTTCGCACTTGTGCGCGGCCCCCGACTGATTTTTCTGTGGGTCTGTGCCCCTCCCAAAAAATGGCCCCCCCCGGCAGAGTTACTGGTTTCTAACGTTCCCCTAAAGTTGGGGAGAAGTGTCCCGCTCTGAGCCTCCCCAGACCCCCCCCCCCCCCATGCTCAGGTCTCTTTTTCTGGGGCCTGGATGTTCGGCGGGCGCTAGGACCCAGCGGCCCCGGGCGGGCGGCCCGTCGGGGCTCCCTTTGTCCCTGGGCGCAGCCTGACTCCCGGCCTGGGCAGCGGCCACTGCGCATGCGCCGGGCTCCCCGCAGCTCCGCCGGGAGGGGGAGTCGCCCGCAGGGTCCCGCTGCTCCCCGGGAGCCGCTCCCCGCGCAGCGCCCCCCCCGGCCGGCCCCGGCCCCAGCGCTTGGGGGGCAGGTAAGAGACACCCCTCTGCATGGGGGGGGTGCAGATAAGGGGGTTGGGGGAGCAAGGGGGGGCAGGGGCAGGGTGGGGGGCAGGAGGGGGGTGCAGGGGGCACTGAAGGGGCGGGGCGATGCGGGGGGGTCAGAGTTGACTTTTGGGGTGGGTGGGAGCAGGGCTGCATTAAAGGGGAACTTGGGGGGGGCACTGGGAGGGAAGGGGGGGCTGTCAGAGAAAGAACAGCCCAGCTGCGGAAGGGAGAGGCACAGGGAGCCGGGGTGGGGGGATACCTGGGCAGCTCCCCCCCATGGGGCAGGAGGGGCGGCCCCACCCTGCCGCCAGAGGGGTATTTGTCAGCCCCCCAGGCTTTGGGGGCAGGTGGGGGCTTTGCCTGGGGGCTGGGCAGCTCCAGGTCCAAAACCCAGCCCGCCCCCCGCACACACTCCCTGCTCCGGATGTGTTATCTTGCTATAGAAATAAGTTTTTCCTGCCGGGCGGCAGAATGACATCATCACGCTCGCTGGCCGCGAAAGCCCCCGGGGGGGGGGACTGGGGAGCATGGGGCACGGCCCCCCTGGTTTTAGCAAAGCAACCTCGCCTCAGCTGCTTATCAATAGACTAGGGACACAGCCTAGCTGGGCCCACCGTAAGAACCCGAGAGTCGTTATGAATGGTTCACAATCCTGCTGGAAGAGCATAACGAGTGGGGTTCCGCAGGGGTCTGTTCTGGGACCGGCTCTGATCAGTATCTTCAGCAACGATTTAGATATCGGCATAGAGAGGACGCTTATTAAGTTTGCCGATGATCCCACGCTGGGAGGGGTTGCGAGGGCTTTGTAGGACAGGTCAGAATTCAGACTGATCTGGACAAACCGGAGAAATGGGCGGAGGGAAACAGGATGAAGTTGAATAAGGACAAATGCAAAGTGCCCCACTTAGGAAGGGACAATCCATGTCACACACACACAGAACGGGAAGCGACGAGTCCGGCAGAAAGGGATCTAGGGGTCAGAGTGGACCACCAGCGAAATAGGGGTCAACAGGGCGACGTCGTGGCAAGAAAAGCAAACCCTGCTTCCGGGATTATTTGTCACCTGCAAAGTGGGTTGTGCCCACGAAGGCTCGTGACAATATTTATATTTCTGTTAGTCTCTATGGTGCTAGAGGACCATTGGTTTTTATGATGCTGGGCGGCGTGAACAGGCGTGTTGTGAGCAAGCTGAGAAAAGTCGTTCTTCCGCTCTGCTCTGGTTAGGCCTCAGCTGGAGTCTTGGGTTCAGTTCTGGGCACCGCTTTCCAGGAAAGATGTGGAGACATCGGAGAGGGTCCAGAGAAGAGCAACAAGAAAGACGCAAGGTCTAGAGAACAGGAGCTAGGAGGGGAGGCGGAAGGAATTGGGTCTGTTTAGTTTAGAAAAGAGAAGACTGAGGGGGGACACGAGAGCCGTTTTCAGGTACCTAAAAGGGTGTGAAGGAGGAGGGAGGAAAATTGTTCTTGGCCTCTGAGGATAGAGCAAGAAGCAATGGGCTTAAACTGCAGCAAGGGAGGGTGAGGTTGGACGTGAGGAAAAACTCTCTGCCTGTCAGAGGGGTGACATGCTGGGATAAGTTGCCTGGAGGGAGTGTGATATTGAAGAGCAGGGAGGGAGCATGGGGGGGGGGGGCAGGGACTCCAGTGGACCCTTCTGTAACCTGACCCCCCCTCCTCTCTCGCCCCGACAGGCTGAGGGGTCCCGGCCCCGTGTGTCTCCCCGTCGGCCCAGGGACAGGGCCGGGCGATGGCTGGGATGGAGCCGGTTCAGGTAGGGGGCTTGAGGAAGGGATGGGGGGGTCCGTATTTCAGTGTGTGTGGGGGGGGACGCACAAGGAGGAGGCGGGGGGGACAAACCTGCGGGGGCACATTCACACAGGGGCTGACTTTCTGCCCAGCCCCACAGGTCAGGAGTGGGGGGGGAACGTTCCCCCACTTCAAACCCTGCCCCATCCCCGGGCAGGGCTGGGAAGCTGCCCAGACTCCCCGGGCGGAGTTGGCCCCCCCGGGCGGGGCAGAGGCTGCTGGGAACGGCCCAGGGACGCTGTCGGGGTCCCTGCCCCCCGGCTCAGAGCTCCGCTTCCCGGGGCAGCCTGGGGCCGGCAGGTGTGTGGGGTGGGAGCAGCCTGGCTCTGCTGGGGGGGGCACAAGGAGCTCCCCCCTCACCTCCCCCATCTCCCTGGCTGCTCCCTCCCTCCCCCCCCCGGTGTCGGGCTGAGCGGGGCTGTTGCCGTTGCAGGGGCCGGTGGCCTTCGAGGAGGTGGCCGTGTATTTCACCCCGGGGCAGGGGGCGCTGCTGGGCCCGGCGCAGAGAGCCCTCTACCGGGCCGTCATGCAGGAGAACTACGAGACGGTGACCTCGCTGGGTACGGCCCCCCCCCCACCCCCCGCGGGATCCGGGGCCGGAAGGGGGGGGAGTCCGACTCGGTTCCTCCCTGGTGCGGAGGGGGGCGGGGCCCAGAGCTCCAGGGAGAGACACTTTCCTCTCCGACCCCCGCGAACGGGACCGGGGAGCGAAACCCACCGGCCACGCTCAGCCGCCCCCGTCCCCGCGGCTCTGCCGGAGCTCGGAGCAGGGCCCGGCCCCGCCTGTGTTATCGGCCCGGAGCAGCCCTCAGCTCCCTTCCTGGGGCTCGCTCTGTCCTTGGGGGGCTCGGCCGGCTGGAACCGGGCAGGAGTTCAGCACCCGAGCTGGGCGTCCGTCAGCAAGTCCCCCGGGTCCGTCTGTCCCTGATCTCCTGGGGAGGGCGGGAAAACTCCCTGCCCCAGGGTCTGCTGCTCCCCCGGGGAACGTTCCCTGTGACTCTCCCCATGCACCCTGACTTGGCCCGGTTTCACCCCCTGCGCAGGGTTCCCCGTCCCCAAACCCGAGCTGATCATCCAGCTGGAGCGAGGGGAGGAGCCGTGGGTGCCGGATCTCCAGGCCGACGCGGGAAGGGAGGCCCTGAGAGACGCCCGCCCAGGTGAGGAGCCGCGGAAACAGAGGGAGATAATCAGGCAAGTGGTGGGAAAAGCCGGGACTCCCCAAAACGTGCGAGGAACAAGGGCCCCTCGGTTCTGCCCCGTCGGTTCTGCCCCAGGCCAGGGTGGCTGTCGGCCGGTGCCGTAGCCTCCGGGCAAATCTCAGCCCTGCCTCCTCCCCATCCCGTTCGCTGTGCGGAATTTCCTCCTTGGCGGAGTGTTTGGGTGGGGTGCGGAGGCAGAACCCAAAGTCTCCTCAGCAGAGACCGTGGGGAGTTTTCTCCCTTTGCTGTTCCCCTCTCGGTTCATTCTGCCCTGTCTGGGCCGTGACTCTCCTCTGGGTTCTGTCTCTCCCAGCAGGCAGTGGGACAGGGAATTGGATCAAGGAGGAGAATGAGCAGCCGGAAGGTCCTTGGAAAGTGGAACCGCAGGAGATATTTTTGGGAGGAGCCGGAGGGAGTTTTCCTCTGTCCTTGGAAGAGGGAAATGCCTGGGGAGAGCGACACGGGGCAGAGAGGCAGCCGGGAAACTCTCCGGAGAAGAAACCGGATGTTTCCACTCAACAAGGACGCCAGACGTCCCCCGTCCCACAGACGAGACCCGGCGAAGAGAAATATCACCCAGGGGAGAGGCCGTATCAATGCCTGGAGTGCGGGAACCGTTTTCACGCGCGCTCAGCACTTCTTGCACACCAGGAAACGCACGGAGATGAGAGACCCTATAAGTGCCCGGAGTGCGGGAAGGGTTTTGGGAAGAGCTCCACCCTTTTTACGCACCAGCTCATTCACACCGGAGAGAGGCCGTACCAGTGCCAGGAGTGCGGGAAAGGGTTTATCCAGAGAGCCAAGCTGATCGTGCACCAGCGGACCCACACGGGGGAGAGGCCCTATCAATGCGAGCAGTGTGAGAAAAGATTTAGCAATAGTTCCGCCCTTTTCACGCACCAGCAAACCCACACGACCGAGGGGTGTTTTAAATGCCTTGAGTGCGGGAAGAGCTTCACACACCGAGTCCGGCTGATCGCCCACCAGCGAAGCCACACGGGGGAGGTACCCTACAAGTGCCAAGAGTGCGGGAAAAGTTTCAGCAAGAGCTCCGCCTTTTTTACGCACCAGCGAACCCACACGGGGGAGAGACCTTACGAATGCCCGGAGTGCGGGAAAAGCTTTCGACAGACGGCGGCACTCAACGTACACCAGCGAACCCACACAGGAGAGAGGCCCTATAAATGCCAGGAGTGCGGGAAAGGTTTTAGTCAAAGGTCGGTGCTTTTTCAGCATCAGCGCACCCACACGGGGGAGAGGCCGTATCAATGCCTGGAGTGTGGGAAGAGCTTCATCGCGAGATCAGTCCTGACCAACCACCAGAAAATCCACACCGGGGAGAAACCACATGAGTGCGTGGATTGCGGGAAAGCGTTCCGGGTGAAGTCCAAACTCAGCGCGCACGAGAGGATCCACACCGGGGAGAGGCCGTACGCATGCGCAGGCTGCGGGAAAGGTTTCCGGGTGAAATCCAAACTTCGTGAGCACGAGAGAATCCACACGGGGGAGAAGCCGCACGCATGCGCAGGGTGCGGGAAAGCGTTCCGGGTGAAATCCAAACTTCGCGCGCACGAGAAAACGCACGAGAGAAAACCCATCAGTGTCTGGGCTGGGGAAAAGCTTTCCGTCCGCGCTCAGACCTTGTTAAACGTGGGGGAACCCGCAAGCGAGCGATCCTATCAATGCCGGGAGTGCGGGAAAAGCTTCAAGAAGAGCTCGTCCCTTGCCAATCACGGGAGAATCCACACGCGCGCGAGACCCTAGGAGCAGCCGGGCTGCAGGAGGCGGTGCGATTGGACTTCACGGCTCCGTGACCCACCCAGCGGCCAGAGTTGGGGCCCCGGGGAGCTCCCTGCGCTGCGCCCGGAGCACCCGGCCCCCCCGGGGAAGGAACCTCGGAGCTGTTTGTAGCGTGGGAAATTTTCCCGGGGGCGCTCACGCCGTGTGGGACATCAGAGACTCCCCCCACGGCAGGGAAATTCTCACGGGGCTCCGGCTTGCACTGGCCAGCGAGACAGACCCCCCCCCCTTGTCCCCGCGCCCAGAAGGGGCGTTTGGCTCCCAGCTGCCCCTGGCTGGGGTGCGGCTCCAGCAGCAGCCGGGCAGGGACCCTCTGGCTCTGCCTGGCCTCAGCAAACCCCCGGCCGAGGGGGAGATGCCCCCAGTAGGCGCTCTCCCCCACCCCCTGCTGCAGCCCTGCTACTGGGACACGGGGGGGGGCAGAAACTCCCCCAAACGCTGCCTCTGCCTGGCTGAAGTCCCCCCCTTCCTTCCCCTCCCAGCTGGCACAGGCAGCTGCTCCCCCCCCCCCTTTCTTTAGTTCCCCTTTCCAGAGCGAGGGTTAGTGGCACTAAGTCCCCGTTCCCGGACAGCCTCCCATGGCTGCAGGCCGGCTGCCAGGCACGTGGCGGTCTGAGCCGTGTCTCTCTCACGCACCGGCCCTCAGCCGCCTCTCGCCGAGCTGCCGCGGGGAGTGGGAAGTAACAGGGGGGTCTGGGCTGCTGTGCATGGGGCGGGGTGACTCCTGCCCCCACCCACCTCTGCTCAGGGCAACCTCTGCCCGACTCGCGAGAGGGGGGGTATCTCCTTTTCCCCTTCCACCCCTCCCTCCCCTGCACCCCAGTGTCCTTTGCCCACCACGCCTAGGAACCTGGCTTTGGTGCATCTGCCCCTCCGCCAGGCCACTGTGGGCTAGAGAGAAATATGGCCCATCCCTGCGGGGGTGGGGGATGCAGAGGGACCCCACAGCAGAGACGGGTATATCTGCAGCCTGGCAGGGGCAGATCCGGAGCCAGTCGGCTGGGTGGCCTGGCCGGCTCTCCATACGGAGGGGATTGGCGCTGGGTCTCGGCCGGCGCCAGACCCCAGGTGCAGAGGAGGTGGCTGCCCCCACAGAGGAGCCTCCAGACCTGTGTCCCGCAAGGGGAAGCAGCGCTGGGGTCCGTTACGCTGAGCGGTTAGAAGGGGCGTGTGGCCGCCGGGGGCTTGGGAATTGGTTTGCTGCTTTGGGACTCTGCCGTGTGGCTTGGTTAGTGTTTTCTTTTGTGTCAATAAAAATCTCAGAGCTCTGCCATTGTCCTTAGCGCCGGTGGCCTGGCCATGCGTCCAAGATCTGCTCCTGGCGCAGAACCGTCGGTCTCCTCCCACCCCGGGGGCCCTGAACGAGGACACAGAGATAAAATCTCGGGTGGTCGTTGGGTCGCTCTAACAAAGTAGCTCCCGTCTCTTCAGGTCGACACATCACAGCTTCAACCTCTGGGGAAGGTGGCATTTGGCATTTTTCCCGCTGAATCCAGGTCATTTGTAGCTAGGAAATGTTTAGTTAGATTTGCCTTACTGGCCTCTTTCTTTAGTGCGGCGATGCTTAAAGCGCTGTCTGTGAATCGTAACGTTTTCTGGGATCTCCCTTCATGAATGGGGAGGTGGTGCCTGGCTCACCGTGCTTTGTCATTTTCCCTTTTGTAGAAGGCTGTTCCGCCCTGTACTTTGATACTCAGTTACTCTGGGTGGCTGTGTCTACACTGGCGCGTTCTTGCGCGAAAACGGCCGCTCTTGCGCGAAAACATACCGCCTGTCTACACTGGCCACGCGTTCTTGCACAAGTAAACTGACGTTGTGCTGTGGAAAGTCAGGACTTCTTGCGCGAGAACTCTGACGCTCCCGCTCAGGAAGAAGCCGTCCTGCGCAAGAGCTCTTCCAGAAGAGGCCAGTGTAAACAGGCAATACGAATTTCTGGCGCAAGAAGCCCTGATGGTTAAAATGGCCATCAGAGCTTTCTTGCGCAAGAGAGCGTCTACACTGGCATGGATGCTCTTGTGCAAAAGCACATCTCTTGTGCAAAAGCACATGCCAGTGTAGATGCTCTCTTGTGGAAGAGCTTTTGCACAAGAACTCTTCCGCAAAAGAGTTCTTGCGCAAGAAGCTGCCAGTGTAGACGTAGCCTGTGTGTCTAGACTATACCTCTATCGACAGAGGGATGTAGATTAGGCACATCGAAATTGCTAATGAAGCAGGGATTTAAATATCCCACGCTTCATTAGCATAAACATGGCTGCCACTTTTTTCGGGGGGAAAAAAGGCCGTCTAGACGCAGATTTGTCGAAAATAAACCCTTTTTCGAAAGATCCTTTGTTCCTCAAAAAATGAGGTTTACAGGATCTTTCGAAAAAGGGTTTATTTTCGACACATCCGCGTCTAGACGGCCTTTTTTTTCCCCCGAAAAAACTCCATAAAAAAAAAAAGCAGAGGCCATGTTTATGCTAATGAAGCACAGGATATTTAAATCCCTGTGTTGTTAGCAATTGCGACATGCTTGATTTAGAATCATAGAATCCTAGGACTGGAAGGGACCTCGAGAGGTCATCGAGTCCAGCCCCCCGCCCTCAAGGCAGGACCAAGCTCCGTCTACACCATCCCTGACAGATGTCTATCCAACCTGTTCTTAAATATCTCCAGAGAGGGAGATTCCACCACCTCCCTTGGCAATTTATTCCAATATTTGACCACCCTGACAGTTAGGAATTTTTTCCTAATGTCCAATCTAAACCTCCCCTGCTGCACTTTAAGCCCATTACTCCTTGTCCTGTCCTCAGAAACCAAGAGGAACAAATTTTCTCCTTCCTCCTTGTGACACCCTTTTAGATATTTGAAAACCGCTCTCATGTCCCCCCTTAATCTTCTTTTTTCCAAACTAAACAAGCCCAGTTCATGAAGCCTGGCTTCATAGGTCATGTTCTCTAGACCTTTAATCATTCTTGTCGCTCTTCTCTGTACCCTTTCCAATTTCTCCACATCTTTCTTGAAATGTGGCGCCCAGAACTGGACACAGTACTCCAGCTGAGGCCTAACTAGTGCAGAGTAGAGCGGCAGAATGACTTCACGAGTTTTGCTCGCAACACACCTGTTGATACATCTATCGGCAGAGGGATGCAGTCTAGACATAGCCTCTGAGAGGATGGACTTCACAGTCATGGGGGACTTCCCAAATATTCCAGAGTGGTTTTGGGTTCCCCCTTCCTTGGCCTTTGCCGCGAGACTTTCCTGTCCTTAGAACAGGGCCCAGGACGTGTCTAGTGCCAGACACGCCGAGGGCAAGTGCCGGGGCCCGGCTCCGAGAGCCAGAGGCTGAAATGGGGAAGGAAGTTCCTGACTGAGGTTGGGGAGACGGTGGGTGGGTGGACTGGGCCTTGCAAGGGCACCATTGGCTCTGGGGAGCCAGAGAGCTGAGAACGGTGAGCTCGGTGCACCTGTCCCACGAGGGCCGGGTGGACGCGAGAAGGCGGCCGGCGGTGCCCCGAGAGGCCTGACGCGGGGCCGGTGTCGACGTCTCCCCGTGGCTGAGGTAGGAGGCCGGGCAAAGGCCCCTCTTGTGGGCCGTGAGCGACTTCCCTCCCGGCTTTAACTCCTGCCCCTGTCCCTGGGGCCTGTGTGGGGCTGGCGCAGCATGGGGAGCGGGGGAGTAGGATTTTATTGGGGGCTCTGAAAAGAAGAAAGGGAAATGTAGTTTCTCACCCCCCCTTTGCTTGAATAATGGGGGGAAGGGGAGTGGTCTGTAAGAGACCCCCCCCCCAGGCGGTCTGGCTGTCACCCATTGACACAGCCGCATGTAGGGGGAGCTGTCTGGCTGTCACCCATTGACACAGCCGGGGATTAGGGGAGCTGTCTGGCTGTCACCCATTGACACAGCCAGGGGTTGGGAGAGCTGTTTGGCTGTCACCCATTGACACAGCTGGGGGTTGGGGGAGCTGTCTGGCTGTCACCCATTGACACAGCTGGGGGTAGGAGGAGCTGTCTGGCTGTCACCCATTGACACAGCCGGGGATTAGGGGAGCTGTCTGGCTGTCACCCATTGACACAGCTGGGGGTAGGTGGAGCTGTCTGGCTGTCACCCATTGACACAGCTGGGGGTAGGAGGAGCTGTGTGGCTGTCACCCATTGACACAGCCGGGGGTTGGGGGAGCTGTGTGGCTGTCACCCATTGACACAGCCGGGGGTTGGGGGAGCTGTCTGGCTGTCACCCATTGACACACCCGGGGATTAGGGGAGCTGTCTGGCTGTCACCCATTGACACAGCCGGGGGTAGGTGGAGCTGTGTGGCTGTCACCCATTGACACAGCTGGGGGTAGGAGGAGCTGTGTGGCTGTCACCCATTGACACAGCCGGGGGTAGGGGGAGCTGTCTGGCTATCACCCATTGACACAGCCGGGGGTAGGGAGAGCTGTCTGGCTGTCACCCATTGACACAGCTGGGGGTTGGGGGAGCTGTCTGGCTGTCACCCATTGACACAGCCGGGGTAGGTGCAGCTGTCTGGCTGTCACCCATTGACACAGCCG
Source organism: Pelodiscus sinensis (assembly GCF_049634645.1). Taxonomy (NCBI): domain Eukaryota; kingdom Metazoa; phylum Chordata; order Testudines; family Trionychidae; genus Pelodiscus; species Pelodiscus sinensis. The sequence goes on from NC_134742.1 coordinate 1,075,732, forward strand.
GGGTAGGAGGAGCTGTCTGGCTGTCACCCATTGACACAGCCGGGGGTTGAGGGAGCTGTGTGGCTGTCACCCATTGACACAGCCGGAGGGTAGGGGGAGCTGTGTGGCTGTCACCCATTGACACAGCCGGGGGTTGGGGGAGCTGTCTGGCTGTCACCCATTGACACAGCCGGGGGTTGGGGGAGCTGTGTGGCTGTCACCCATTGACACAGCCGGAGGGTAGGGGGAGCTGTGTGGCTGTCACCCATTGACACAGCCGGGGGTTGGGGGAGCTGTCTGGCTGTCACCCATTGACACAGCCGGGGGTTGGGGGAGCTGTCTGGCTGTCACCCATTGACACAGCCGGGGGTTGGGGGAGCTGTCTGGCTGTCACCCACTGACACAGCCGGGGAAAAGGCTGGTGTCACCCTATGGCCATGCTACCCTGGGTGTTGCATGCCAGTTGCAAGAGGGCTGTGAGGGTGGGGGAGGTGGAAGCCCCTGGAGGGGGGGGGGGGCTATTTCGCCACACGCTGCAGGCTCCAGCGGGGCCGTTTTCTCGGGGTGCCCGGACCAGGACGCTCCTTGCCACCCTGCCCGAGTACGAGGGGGACGTGCTTTTGGGGAGCTGGGTGTCACCCGTCACCCCCAGCCCTTTAGCTCCCCCCAACGCTGCTCCCCCGCAGATGGGGGTGGGCGACCAGTCGCGGTTCCTCTCGGTTGCCGTTGTCTCACAAATGGGGTTTGTTTCGCCCAGGCTGGGTGCGACGCCGGGGGAGCGCACAGAAGGGAGAGGGGCCCCCCACAGCAGGGCCCCCTTGCCCCGGCCTCACTGAGGGGGCAGCGAGCCCCCCAGGGGTCCTGTGGGGCTGCACAGGGACGGAAGGGGGGTGACCCAGGGGAGCCCCCACCGGAGAGTCCCCTCCCCCCCCGGGGAGTGGATCCACATTGGGCCCCGGGCTGCCCCCCCTTAAACTCGGTGGATAAGAAACCAGGCCTAGGAGGGACGCGGGGGGAGAGGCGGCGCTAGGACCCAGCGGCGGCCGCGGGCGGGGCGGGCCGGGAGCCGGGGCTGCAGCCGGGAGGGGGAGTCGCCCGCAGGGTCCCGCTGCTCCCCGGGAGCCGCTCCCCGCGCAGCGCCCCCCCCCGGCCGGCCCCGGCCCCAGCGCTTGGGGGGCGGGTAAGAGACACCCCCAGGGCGCAGGGGGAGGGTTATGGGGCTGGAGGGAGGGGAGATGAGCGGGGGGGGGGGGGCGCCAGAGCAGCCCGGCTGGGGGCAGGGCGGGGGGGCAGACACAAGGCAGCCCCCCCGCCCCATAGAGAGGGGGAGGGGCTGCCCCACCCCGCAGCCAGCCGGGAATTTTCTCCCCCCCCCCCCCCGCCCTGGAAACTGGTCGGACCGGCCGGGCAGAGGCGGGGGGGGGCCTGGGCTTTGCAGTGACAAGGCCAATACCCGCCCCCCCCGCCCAGATCTCACCGCCCCCCAGCTGCTGGGTCCAGCCCCTGCCCCCCCCCCCCCCCCGCTCCTTCCCAGCCTTTCCGCGAGCCCCTAGGGTCTCAGGCTGGGGGGCAGGACGGGAGGGGCTGTGGGGGTGTCGGGGGCGTCTGGCTGCAGGGAGCGAGCTGGGGGGCAGGGACCCCAGTGGCCCCTTCTGTGACCTGCCCCCTCTCGCCCCGACAGGCTGAGGGGTCCCGGCCCCGAGTGTCTCCCCGTGGGGCCAGGCCATGGCTGGGATGGAGCCGGCTCAGGTAAGGGGGTGACCGGGGAGGGGGCTGGGGGGTCTGTAGTTCAGTGGGGGGCAGGGTTGGTACAAACCTGCGGGGACACGTTCACACAGGGGCTGACTTTCTGCCCAGCCCCACAGCCCGGGCATGGGGCTGTGGGGGGGGGGGACGTTCCCCCATTTCTGACCCGGCACCCCCCCTCCCCCGGGCAGGGCTGGGAAGCTGCCCAGACCCCCCTGGCCGGAGTCGGCCCCCCCAGGCGGGGCAGAGGCTGCTGGGAATGGCCCAGGGACGCTGTCGGGGTCCCTGCCCCCCGGCTCAGAGCTCCGCTTCCTGGGGCAGCCTGTGGCCGGCAGGCGTGTGGGGTGGGAGCAGCCCGGGGGGGCACAAGGAGCTGCCTTCTCCCCCCCCCCACACATCCTCCTGGCTGCTCTGAGCTGGGGGGCTGCTCCCCCCGTGTCCGGCCGGGCGGGGGCTGAGCGGGGCTGTTGCCGTTGCAGGGGCCGGTGGCCTTCGAGGAGGTGGCCGTGTATTTCACCCCGGGGCAGGGGGCGCTGCTGGGCCCGGCGCAGAGAGCCCTCTACCGGGCCGTCATGCAGGAGAACTACGAGACGGTGACCTCGCTGGGTACGGCCCCCCCCCCCGCGGGATCCGGGGCCGGAAGGGGGGGAGTCCGACTCGGTTCCTCCCTGGGGAGGAGGGGGGCGGGGCCCAGAGCTCCAGGGAGAGACACTTTCCTCTCCGACCCCCGCGAACGGGACCGGGGAGCGAAACCCACCGGCCACGCTCAGCCGCCCCCGTCCCCGCGGCTCTGCCGGAGCTCGGAGCAGGGCCCGGCCCCGCCTGTGTTATCGGCCCGGAGCCGCCCTCAGCTCCCTTCCTGGGGCTCGCTCCGTCCTTGGGGGGGCTCGGCCGGCTGGAACCGGGCAGGAGTTCAGCACCCGAGCTGGGCGTCCGTCAGCAAGTCCCCTGGTGTCCGTCTGTCCTGAGATCTCCCGGGGAGGGCGGGAAAACTCCCTGCCCCAGGGTCTGCTGCTCCCCCGGGGAACGTTCCCTGTGACTCTCCCCGTGCACCCTGACTTGGCCCGGTTTCACCCCCTGCGCAGGGTTCCCCGCCCCCAAACCCGAGCTGATCGCCCGGCTGGAGCGAGGGGAGGAGCCGTGGGTGCCAGATCTCCAGGCCGACGCGGGAGGGGAGACCCCGAGAGGCGCCCGCCCAGGTGAGCAACAAGGGAAACTGAGGCAGACGCGTCTGTCCGGGGAAGGGATAAGCTGGGTCCTGTGGAACGGCCCGCGAGCGAGAGCCCTCGGTTTGGGCCCCTCTCGCCCAGGCCGGCGCTGCCGCCAGCAGATCCCATAACCTCAAAGCAAAGCTCAGCCCTGCTTCCCCTCCCCCGTCCCGTTGGCTGTCGGGAATTTCCTCCCGGGGTGTGTCTGGGTGGGGGCAGGCTGAGCCCAGAGTCCCCCCCTCCCCACCAGACCTTGTGTCGTGTTTTCCCTCGTGGCTGGTCCCCTCTCTGCCCTTTCCCCCAGCACACTCAGTGACTCCTGCCTGGGTTCTGTCTCCCCAGCAGGCAGCGGGGCCGGGGGTGAGAACAAGAAGGAGAATCGGCAGCAGGAAGGTCCTGGGGGCGTGGAACCGCCAGAGACGTTCTTGGGAGGAGCCGGAGGGAGTTTTCCCCCGGGCGTGGCAGCGGGACGTGCCCGGGGAGAGCGACACGGGGCCGGGAGGCAGAAGACACCGGATGGATCCGTTCCAGGTGGAGGAGGATTGAAAGATGTCAAGGAAACGACAATCCGGCCGGCACGTCCCAAGGACGAGAAATCGTACAAATGCCCCGAGTGTGGGAAAACATTCCGCCGGAGCCCAGCCCTCATGAACCATAGGGCAGTCCATAGACGAGACAGACCCAATAAATGCCTGGAGTGTGGGAAGAGTTTTGTGGACCAAGCGGGGCTTATGAAACACCAGACCATGCACACCGGAGAGAGACCCTATCGGTGCGGGGAGTGTGGGAAAGCCTTTTTTCGGAATTCCGAACTGAACGTGCATAAGCGAGTTCACACCGGCGAGAGACCCTTTAAATGCCTGGCGTGCGGGAAAAGTTTCACCCGCAATTCACAACTTGTCGCGCATCAGCATACTCACACCCGGGAGAAACCGTACAAATGCCTGGAGTGTGGGGAAAGTTTTATTCGGAACTCACGCTTCATTGTCCATCAGCGCAGCCACGCGGGAGAGAAGCCGTACAAGTGCCTGCAGTGTGAGAAAAGTTTTAAAAAAAGTTCCTCTCTCATTAAACATCGGCGAATCCACACCGGAGAAAGACCCTATAAGTGTCTTGTGTGCGGGAAAGATTTTATTTGCCGTTCGCACCTGAATACGCACCAGAGAATCCACACGGGTGACAGACCCTATCAATGCCATGATTGTGGGGAAAAGTTTGCGGAGAGATCAAAACTTACAGCTCATGAGAGAATGCACACAGGCGAGAGACCCTATAAGTGCGTGGACTGCGGGCGGAGCTTCATTCGGAAATCACACCTCCTTATACACCAGAGCACGCACACCGGAGAGAGACGCTTTAAATGTCTCGAGTGTGGCAGAAGCTTCATTCGGAAGTCACACTTTATTATACACCAGCGCGTGCACACCGGAGAGAGGCCCTTTCAGTGTCTTGAGTGTGGGAAAAGCTTCATTCGGAAGTCCAATCTCGTTATACATCGGAGAAAGCACACAGCAGAGAGACCCTTTCAATGTCAGGAGTGTGGGAAAAGTTTTATTCAGAACTCCGTCCTCATTGCGCACCAGCGAATCCACACGGGAGAAGCCCCGTATAAATGCCAGGACTGTGGGAAAACTTTTAGGGGAAGATCTGTCCTTCTTCACCACCGGAGAATCCACACCGGAGAAAGACTCTATAAGTGCCTGGAGTGTGGGAAAGATTTCATTTTCCCCTCGCAGCTCACTGCACATCAGAAGATCCACACAAAGGACAAACCGTATCTATGCCACAAGTGTGGGAAAAGCTTTCTGCAGAGGATGTATCTTGCCAATCATGAGAAAATCCACACAGGAGAGAGACCCCATAAGTGCATGCACTGCGGGAAAGGCTTCACTTGGAAATCTAACCTTCTTATCCACCAGCGTGTGCACACCGGAGAGAGACCCTTTCAGTGCCGGGAGTGCGGGAAAAGCTTCATTTGTAACTCCGCACTTATTGTGCATCAGCAAACCCACACAGGAGAGAAACCTTATCCGTGCCCGGAGTGTGGGAAAAGTTTTCGGGGGAAGTCGGATCTTGCTAGGCACCGACGCACCCACACGGGGGAGAGACCCTATAGTTGCCTCGCATGTGGAAAGGGCTTTAAACAGCTCTCCGCCCTGATTGAACACAGGAGAATCCACACCGGAGAGAAGCCGTACACATGCCCGGAGTGCGGGAAGAGTTTCCGTTGGAAAGCAACCCTTAACACGCATCAGAGAACCCACACGGGCGAGGAACCCCACAGGTGCTCGGTCTGTGGGAAATCCTTCAGCCACCGCTCGAGCCTTATTCAGCATGGGAGAATCCACACCGGGGAGAGGCCTTACACGTGCCCGGAGTGCGGGAAGGGCTACAAGGCTCGCTCGGAGCTCACCAAACACAGGAGGATCCACACCGGGGAGAGGCCTCACCCGTGCCCCGAGTGCGGGAAGAAATTCAGGACCAGCTCGATGCTGTCCAAACATCGGAGAATCCACACACGCAAGAGACCCTAGGAGCAGCCTGGTTGCAGGAGACCGTTCGACTGGACTTCACAGCGGCAAGATATGGGGCAGAGGGGGGGGGGCTCCCTGTGCTGCTCCCGGAGCACCCGGCCCCCCCAGGGAAGGAACCTCGGAGCCGTTCACGGGGCGGGAAAATCTCCTGGTGGCGCTCACGCTGTATGGGACATCAGAGACTCCCCCCACAGCAGGGAAATTCTCGTGAGGTCCCAGGGAGACAGACCCCCCCCACGTCCCCGCGCCCAGCAGGGGCGCTTGGCTCCCAGCTGCCCCTGGATGGGGGGAGGCCTGAGCAAGGACCCTCTGGCTCTGCCTGGCCTCAGCAAACCCCCGGCAGGGGGGAGCCCCCCCCCAGCTGCCTCTGCCTGCCTGAAGTTCCCCCCTGTCCACCTGCCCCACCTTCCTCCAGCCCCTGGGCCGGGCTCCCCGCTGCCCTAGAGCTGCTCCCGGCAGGGGGGTGGCCCTGGGGCCGGGTTGGGGGGTGTCCCTGCGGGCTCTGGGGTCGCTCACTTTCTTATTCACGTGGCGTGCCAGGACGTGGCACCGCATGACTGTGTTTGACTCCCCGGGGCGTGTGGTTTCTGTGTCCTCCTTAGCGGCTCTGGCTTGGGTTTGCCAGCCCGGGGGGGCTCTCCTGTGGGCTCCCTCTGGGGCCGCTTCCGAGCCCCCTTTTCTCCCCCAATAAAATGGCGTCTGGTTTCTAGGATCGCCCCGCCAGTGTGATTTCCCATGGGGGCGGGTGTGTCTCCTTTCCCGGGGGTGACGGGAGTATCCCTCTGCCGTTGCCCCCCAAGGAGGGGGATATGTGGGGGCTGGAGGGATTCCCGGGGGCCGAGCGCCCCGGCGCTGATCTCGGGGTCTGTGTTGGCAGTAAGGGGGGGCCTGGCCCGGGGGGGTTGGAGGGCCTGATGCTGCCAGATCCGGCACTGGGGGGCTCCGGGGTGTCTCAGCCCCTTGTGTGACATTGCAGGGCCCCCCCCGGTCTCTCCCATGGGCTGCCTCAGGTACCCCTGCCTGGCCCGCTGGCTGGCGTGGGACCCTTCCTAGCCCCCCCAGTCTGTGCGGGGAGCCAGGGGGCTGGAGTCTGGTTCTGTGGGGCCGGTGAATTTTTCGACATGCCCAAGTGTCTGTCTGAGGCCCCAGCCCTGAGCCGCCGCCCCCCGCCGGTCCAGGGACGATGGCCGGGCAGGGTGGTGCTGGTTCCGAGATGACCTCCCTTTGGGGTTCCCCGATGCTCCCCAAATCCCCTGCCGGCCCCCGGCTCTTCTAATACTCATCACCTGTGTCTAATCTGCCTGCGTTGACAAGGGTGTCACAAGGAGGAAGCAGAAAATTTGTTCCTCTTGGTTTCTGAGGACAGGACAAGGAGTAATGGGCTTAAAGTGCAGCAGGGGAGGTTTAGATTGGACATTAGGAAAAAATTCCTAACTGTCAGGGTGGTCAAATATTGGAATAAATTGCCAAGGGAGGTGGTGGAATCTCCCTCTCTGGAGATATTTAAGAACAGGTTAGATAGACATCGGTCAGGGATGGTGTAGACGGAGCTTGGTCCTGCCTTGAGGGCAGGGGACTGGACTCGATGACCTCTCGAGGTCCCTTCCAGTCCTAGGATTCTATGATTCTATGATCTTCCTCCCTCCCCCCCCAGCCGAGAGAGGACCCCGGCCCGCCCAGAGCGGCCGCCCCCCCACCGGCTGCCCCGTGTGAGCAGCAGGCCCTGACCCCCACCCTGTCCCCCTGGGGGGGTTCTGTGCCGGGCAGCCCCACTCGGAGCCCTCCCCCACCCGCCTGCTCCCAGAGCCCAGCCCCCTCCTGGCTGGGCGACCCCCCCACGTCGCCCCAGCGCCCTCTGCCCTGTGGGGTCAGAGGCCCCGGACCCAACGGCGAGGTGCTGCCAGCTTTGGGGTCCAGCCCCTCTCCATGGGCAGCTGCTGACCCCCTTGGCTTCGCTGGGGCCCAGAGCGGGGCGGGGGGCAGGCCTGGGACTGAGAGCGGAGCCCCGGGCGGCAGCTGGGACCCCTCGGTGAGGGGCGGGAACAGCTGGGAACGCCTGAAAAATGTGGGGGTGCAGCAGCCACTCCCCCCCAGTTCCCCACAACTCTGGCTCCAGACTCTTCTGCCTCGCATCCGTCAGCACAGTGTCCCGACCCCCCCCCCAGTGCCTGCGCCTATGGCTCCTGCCCCACATCCCTCAGCGCAGCCTCCTCCTGACATCCCCCCTAGTTCCCACCTCGCTGGCTCCTGCCCCACGTCCCACAGGCCCTGGGGGCGGAAAGGCAGGTTTTACAGGATACCTGCCCCCCCCATCAGAACCAGGCTGCCCCCCCCACCTGCCTTCCCGACCCACCCTGCTCCTTCCCAGCCGCACCCAGACCCATCCTGCGCCGGGGTGGTACACACCGGGGGGAGGAGGTTTGCTTCCAGCCTGCCTCAGTTTCCTGCCTGCGCTGCCCTTTGGGGTTCATCCCTCTGGGCTCCCCATGCTCCTGGGCTGCCCTTCCCCCTCCCCTCCTTTCCCCCCCTCTCGCTCCCTCCCCAAGTCCCCTCTCTGCTGTTTAATAGGAACCTGGAGCCGTTAGCCCCCCTCATCTGCAGAAGTGGGGTGGGGTCCCCGGAGGCGCGTGATCCCAGCTACGGCCTCCCCCCCCCCCAGACGTCTGTGGGCGCAGCTCTGGCCCCGACAGCTCCCTCCGCCGGCCGGACCCCAACGGGCCCCTGGAAGTGAGAGAAAAGGGAGGCACCTCTCTTCCCACCCCCCCTCCGTCCGAACGCCCCGGGAATTGCCCCTACCCCTTGGAGGCAGGGTGGCCCGGCCAGAGAGAGACCCCCGCTCCGCCTCCAGCCCTAGGCCTGACGGGGGGGTGACAGGGGGCTGGGCCCCCCCCCCCGGCAGCAGCCTCCCCAGGAATTGAAATGGGGGGGTTCGAATTTACAGGGGGGGTGTCAGGGCCGATGAGGGGGGAGACCCGAGGGTGAAGGTGGCCTGTATGGCACCATGGTTCACAAAGCTGGGGGGGTGTTAGGGAAATTCAGGGGGGGGAAATTCGGTGGGGGGGGTGTTGGGGAAATTCGGGGGGTAGGGAAATTCAGGAGCAGTTTGGGGAAAATTCGGGGGGGGGGGTTGGGGAAAATCAGGGCGGGGTTAGGGGAAATTCAGGGAGGGTTTTGGGGAAATTCGGGGGGGTGTTGGGGAAATTCAGGGGGCGGGTTGAGGGGAAATTCGGGGGGGTGTTGGGGAAATTCGGGGGGTAGGGAAATTCAGGGGCAGTTTGGGGGAAATTCTGGGGGGGGGTTGGGGAAAATCAGGGGGTGTACACCCCCATGGGGGGGAGGGGATTCCCGCAAGCCAGGGAAGGGTCCGCCGACCGGCCCTGGGGTGGGTCGGGTTTTGTGGAGTCCCGGACAGGGCCGTGGCCCCCGGAGCTGTCCAGCGTGGGGGGCCCGGCCGCGGGGCTGTGTGCGGGGGGGAGGGGGACGGGCTCTCGGCTGGGAACAGGCCGAGCGGGGCGGCGCTAGGACCCAGCGGCGGCCGCGGGCGGGGCGGGCCGGGAGCCGGGGCTGCCGTCGGGAGGGGGAGTCGCCCGCAGGGTCCCGCTGCTCCCCGGGAGCCGCTCCCCGCGCAGCGCCCCCCCCCCGGCCGGCCCCGGCCCCAGCGCTTGGGGGGCGGGTAAGAGACACCCCCAGGGCGCAGGGGGAGGGTTATGGGGCTGGAGGGAGGGGAGATGAGCGGGGGGGGCGCCAGAGCAGCCTGGCTGGGGGCAGACACAAGGCAGCCCCCCCGCCCCATAGAGAGGGGGAGGGGCTGCCCCACCCCGCAGCCAGCCGGGAATTTTCTCCCCCCCCCCCCCCCGCCCTGGAAACTGGTCGGACCGGCCGGGCAGAGGCGCGGGGGGGCCCTGGGCTTTGCAGTGACAAGGCCAATACCCGCCCCCCCGCCCAGATCTCACCGCCCCCCAGCTGCTGGGTCCAGCCCCTGCCCCCGCCCCCCGCCCCTTCCCAGCCTTTCCGCGTGCCCCTGGGGGGGAGGGGCTGTGGGGGTGTCGGGGCGTCTGGCTGCAGGGAGCGAGCTGGGGGGCAGGGACCCCAGTGGCCCCTTCTGTGACCGGCCCCCTCTCGCCCCGACAGGCTGAGGGGTCCCGGCCCCGAGTGGCTCCCCGTGGGGCCAGGCCATGGCTGGGATGGAGCCGGCTCAGGTAAGGGGGTGACCGGGGAGGGGGCTGGGGGGTCTGTAGTTCAGTGGGGGGCAGGGGGTACAAACCTGCGGGGACACATTGACACAGGGGCTGACTTTCTGCCCAGCCCCATGGGCCAGGGGTAGGGGAGGGGACGTTCCCCCATTTCTGACCCTGCAAACTCCCCCCGGGCAGGGCTGGGAAGCTGCCCAGACTCCCCGGGCCGGAGTCGGCCCCCCCGGGTGGGGCAGAGGCTGCTGGGAACGGCCCAGGGACGCTGTCGGGGTCCCTGCCCCCTGGCTCAGAGCTCCGCTTCCCGGGGCAGCCTGGGGCGGGGGGGGGGGGGCACAAGGAGCTGCTCCCTCCCCCCCACATCCTCCTGGCTGCTCTGAGCTGGGGGGGGCTGCTCCCCCCGTGTCCGGCCGGGTGGGGGCTGAGCGGGGCTATTGCCGTTGCAGGGGCCGGTGGCCTTCGAGGAGGTGGCCGTGTATTTCACCCCGGGGCAGGGGGCGCTGCTGGGCCCGGCGCAGAGAGCCCTCTACCGGGCCGTCATGCAGGAGAACTACGAGACGGTGACCTCGCTGGGTACGACCCCCCCTCTCCGCGGGATCCGGGGCCGGAAGGGGGGGAGTCCGACTCGGTTCCTCCCTGGGGCAGAGGGGGGCGGGGCCCAGAGCTCCAGGGAGAGACACTTTCCTCTCCGACCCCCGCGAACGGGACCGGGGGGGGGGGGTCAGAGACCCCTTGATTGCTCCTTATGGGGCCTGACAGTCTAGCCAGCTTTCTATCCACCTCATGATCCGTGTATCCCACCCAGACTCCCTTCGCTCGCTGGCAAGAATATTGTGGGAGACCGTATCAAAAGCCTTGCCAAAGTCAAGGTCTATCACATCCACCAACTTTCCCACGTCCACCGAGCCAGTTACCTCGTCAGAGAAGCTAATCAGATTGGTCAGGCACGACTTGCCCTTTGCGAATCCATGCTGACTATTCCTGATCACTTTCCCCTCTTCCAAGTGCCTCAAAATGGATTCCTTAAGGATCCCTTCCAGGAACCGAGGTCAGACTGACCGGCCTATAGTTCCCTGGATCGTCCTTCTTCCCTTTTTTGAAGATGGACACTACATTTGCCTTTTTCAGTCATCCGGGATTTCTCCCGATCTCCACGACTTTTCAAAGCTCAGGGCCAAAGGCTCCTCAATGACATTTGCCAGCTCCCTCCGCCCCCTCAGATGCATTAAATCCGGGCCTATCGATTTGTGTACGTTTAGCTTTTCTAAATAGTTCTGAACCTGTTCTTTCCCCACCGAGGGCTGGTCACCTCCTCCCCATGCTGCGCTGCCTAGTGCATTTCTCTGGGAGCTAAGCGCCTCTGTGAAGACAGAGGCAAAGAAATCATGAGTGGTGTGGAGAAAGTGACTAAGGAAAAGTGATTGACTTGTTCCCGTAATAGAAGAACTAGGGGCCACCGAATGAAACTAATGGGCAGCAGGTTTAAAACAAATACAAGGACGTTCTTCTTCACACAGCGTGTAGTCAACCTGTGGAACTCCTCGCCGGAGGAGGCTGAGAAGGCTAGGACTGTAACAGGGTTTAAAAGAGAACTAGATAAATGTATGTAGGTTAAGTCCATCAATGACTATTAGCCAGGCTGGGTAAGGAGTGGTGTCCCCAGCCTCTGTGTGTCTGATGGACGGCAGGAGAGAGATCGCTTGGTTGTTTCCTGTTCGGTTCACTCCCTCCGGGGCACCTGGTGCTAGACAGGACACTGGGCTGGACAGACCTTTGGTCTGACCATTATGTTGCAGCCCTCAGCTTGCTGCAAGGCTGGTCAGGGAGCGTGGGGGACCCTTATGGGACGGGGGAGGTAACCTCGTGATCGATGAGGGGAACAGCTGAGTTGTGGCCTTGCTCTCTTGTCGGGGAGGGCTCTAGCTTCTGCGGGCGCGGACGGAGAGAGACTCGCCTGCGTCCTCGTGTTTTCTGCGTCTCCCAAGCGGTTTGAGTTGGCCCCGACCCCTGTGGGAGCAGGTTAAAGGCAGGGAACGCTCTTCATGACGGACACTCTCCCCCGCGCCCTGACTTTGCCCGATTTCCCCCCCTGCGCAGGGCTCCCCGGTCCCAAACCCGAGCTGATCGCCCGGCTGGAGCGAGGGGAGGAGCCGTGGGTGCCGGATCTCCAGGCCAACGCGGGAGGAGACAGCCCAAGAGGCGCCAGCCCAGGTGAGGAACGAGGGAAACTGAGGCAGAACCATCAGGAAACAACCAAGTTCAGAACCATCAGGAAAGTGAAGGAAAAAAACATGGGCTCCCGAAAGGTGCTGCGAGCAAGAGCCCTCGGTTCTGCCCCCGCCTTGCCCAGGTCAGCCAGTGTCGTAGCATCAAGGCACATATCAGCCACAGTCCTGCCATGAGGGCAGGGGACTGGACTCGATGCCCTCTCGAGGTCCCTTCCGGTCCTAGTGTTCTCGGATTCCCCCGTTCCTGCTCACTGCCACAAATTTCCTCCCTGACTTCACGTCCCTGCGAGTGTTTGGGTGGGATGTGCAGGCAGGATCCAGTGTTGCCGCCTCCCCCCCAGTTACTGTTTTGTTCCCCCTCCTTGCTCTTCCCCTTCCCGACCCTTCCTCCCCCCCGGCACGCTCCGTGACTCCTGGCTTTTTCTGTCTCTCCCGGCAGGCGGCGGGGCTGGGGATACGCTCAAGGAGGAGACTCAGCAGCAGGAAAGCCCTGGGGGCGCGGAACCGCCGGAGACGTGCCCAAACAGAGCTGAAGGGAGTTTTTCCCTGGGCTTGGAAGAAGGAAAGGCCTGGGGAGAGCCGCACGGGGCAGAGAGGCAGCCGGAAAACTGTCCCAGGAAGAGACCGGCAGGATCCGTTCCACGCGGCAGAGGGCTGAAGGATGCCGAGGAAAGCGCAGCGCAGCCGAAAGAAATTAAACCCTACAGGTGCCTTGAGTGCGGGAAAAGCTTCCGTTTCCCTTCCAAGTTGCTTACGCACCGGAGGACCCACACGGGCGAGAAACCCTACCAGTGCGCAGCCTGCGGGAAAAGCTTCCGTTGTAAGCGAGCGCGTGTTGTGCACCAGAGACTGCACACAGGAGAGAAACCCTACACATGCTGTAAGTGTGGGAAAGGCTTTACTGCCAGTTCCTACCTTACTAACCACGAAAAGACTCACGCCAGAACAAGGCCTTATCAATGCCTGGAGTGCGGGAAGAGTTTCCACGTGAAATCGCTCCTTCATGCCCATCAGAAAACCCACACCGGGGAGAAACCCCAGAAATGCCTGGAGTGCGGGAAGGGCTTCTTGCGGAAGTCGCAACTTCTTATCCACCAGCGAGTGCACACGGGAGAAAGACCCTTTCAGTGCCTTGAATGTGGGAAAAGCTTTGTCCGAAACCCGCATCTTATTAGACATCAACAGATCCACGCAGGAGAGAGACCGTATAAATGCCTGGAGTGCGGGAAACAGTTTTTGTACAACGCGTCCCTCACTCAGCACAGGAGAATTCACACTGGCGAAAGACCCTATACATGCCACGAGTGCGGGAAAGGTTTTATAAACCATTCATCCCTTATTATACATGGGCGAATCCACACAGGAGAGAGACTGTATACGTGCCTGGAGTGCGGGAAACAATTTTTGTACAAAGCGTCCCTCGCTCAGCACAGGAGAATCCACACTGGTGAAAGACCCTATACATGCCACGAGTGCGGGAAAGGTTTTATAGACCATTCATCCCTTATTAAACATGGGCGAATCCACACAGGAGAGAGACCCTATACATGCCAAACATGTGGGAAAGGTTTTACTGCAAGCTCATCCCTTACGAGGCACAGAAGTATTCACACCGGAAAAAGACCGTATACATGCCTGGAGTGTGGGAAAAGCTTCCGTGTGAAATGCATCCTCAGTGCACACCAGAAAACCCACACCGGAGAAAAACCTGAGAAATGCTTGACCTGTGGGAAGTGCTTCCGCTGGAATTCACAACTTAGTACACACCAGACAGTGCACACAGGAGAGACGCCCTTTAGGTGCCTCGAGTGTGGGAAAAGTTTTATAAGAAAGTCGTCCCTTATTAGACACGGGGAAATCCACACAGGGGAAAGTCCGCATGGATGCCCGGAATGTGGGAAAATCTACGCTTCTAAATCGTCCTTTATTAGACATCTGAAGAGCCACACAGGAGAGAAAGCGCATAAATGCCTGGAGTGCGGGAAATCTTTCATTTATCGCTCAGACCTTACTAAACATGGAAGAATCCACGCACAGGATGGCGGGAAACGCTTCAGGGAGAGCTCGGCACGCACCAAACCTGAGAGAATCCACAAGCGGGCGAGACCCTAGGAGCAGCCTGGGGAAGGCGGTGATCGTAGGGACTTCTGTCTGCTGTGATGTGCAAGATGCTTAATGATGCAGTCGGGGCAGTAGAGAGAACTGTGCCAAATACAGCTGTCTGTACATGCAAGTCCCACAAACAGCAGAGGCTTTTGGGGGTAAAAGAAGAAATCAGATCTACCTAAGTGCCGCTCGCCCACTGAAAGCCGGGTCTTAACAATCCAGGAAATGAAACTGCCTCAAAATGGTTAAACACACGGCCCAACAGAAGACACTCGACTTCCCTGCAGATACCAAAGACTTAGCCCCTTCGCAGTAAAGACTCTAATCCGAATTCCATGGCCATCAGGCTGGCGGATGCTGCGCTTTTAATTTATAAGCCTATGTGAATTTATAGGCATGGAGTTTCTGACTAGCAGCTAATGCATTGTGGTAAGCTAACTGGAGAAATAAATTACACCCCCTCAGGGAAATGCAGTGGAGTGTTTGGGAGAAAAGACGCAGTGGGCAAAGCGTTATTCAAACAATAGTAAAGTTTAAAGCGAAACCTTTTAAATAGTTACAATCTAAAAATTCGACGTCTTTCTCACCGTTTTGGCGCCTAAACAAACAAAGTGGCCATTGTAAATAGTTCATCCTGTGACGAGCTGTCCTGAAAAGGAAAAGAACGGAAGGAAAATACAAAGCAGAGTGGATAGGCTGGTGCGTGCCGGGAAAACAGGCGACCAGCTTCCCAGTCAATTTGTGGACATGTCCTCTGGCAGGTCGTGGGGCCCGGAGAACTCTGAGGAGGCGCCGTCGTTGCGACTCCAAATAGCTTTTGTGTTTATTCCTCCACGCCAGCGTGGGGACTGAGGAGTTCCCAGTCCTGCACTGAACGCCTGATGCTGCCCTTCTCAGCGGCTTGGTTTTAATTTGAATCCGAAAGAGACTCAGGTGTGTGACCAACTCGCTTGTGGCAATAAATCCAGGGATTAAAGAGGCGAGGCAACGCGTCCGGCTCTGGATACATCCACGAAGCCTCTTTTACAGGCCAATCCCCGTGTAAACCCAGAACCGTGAGAGGTTTTGACTCTTCGGCTTCCTGGATCTGCTTCCAGCACCCTGTACGATTTGTTACAATTACTCGTCTGTGTTTTGACTGGGCTGTGTGTTGTGTCACGTGACCAAACCGTGTTTTGTGGTGCTGGGTTGCCAACAACAGTTGGTTTTTTTTTTTTTTTTGTTTCCCATAACGTGCATATGAACAATGTCAATATGCCTGTGGCGATACGGAAGCTCTAACACCGCAGCGCGTGTCCCGATAAACCGCAGCCGCCGTTCCGTTTTCGGAGAGATCTGTTCTGTAGTTGCCCGCGGTGGCCGGCGTGTCCTTGTAACTGTGCCACGGCAAAAGTCAGCGTGGCCCCGTTGAAACGCAGAGACGGTGCCGCGCTGCTTTAACAGCAGGGCTGTTGCGTCAGCGTCAGGTTAGTCGTACCAACCTTTTGTAAAGGGCAGCAAAATCTCTGGTCAGTGTGTGTGTGATTCTGCCGCAAGAATCGTAAACAAACCTTCTCTTTAATTGCAGTTGGGCTGCTGGTTTTTATTTTCTAATTCATGGGTTCCCAAACTGGGGGAGGGTGAAGAAATTCCGGGGGGGGGGCACGAGGCATCCCGGTCCCATTGTTTTCTTTTTTTTTTTTTTTGGCTCAACAAGTTTTGCTGCTATTTTGGAGGGGAAGAGGGGGCGTGAGGGTTTTTCAAAAATCAAAAAGGGGGGGGCTGATGCCGAAAAGTTTGGGACCACTCTTCTAATTGAAAAAAGTACAAAAGGGAACTTCCCCCTCCACCCCGGAGGTAACAGGGAAGCAGGACGGGGGCTTGGCTGGGTTTTCGAACTTGTTGGCACTTGGAACTCCAGCTGCCGGGGAATTCCCGGGCCCTGCTTGGGCGGGGCCGAACGATCCCGGCTCTCGCCACCGGCCGTGGGGACTAGTTGTTGTACGTAAAAGAAGCACTCGGGATCTTTTTCAGGGGGATATGGCAACACGCCACATGTATTGACCATCCATAGATCAATCAATACTTATCAAATGCATATGACACCTCACACTCATGCACTCTCTCACACAAACACACTCCGTCTTGTTGTTACCAAAAGTTGCTCCTCCTCACTGCACTGGCCAGGTGAGTTAGATGGGGGAGGGGTGGAGCCGGGCTTCTGCTGATCCAGATCGATGCTCCCATGTTGACAAGATGAAAACCCAGGGTCCCTCTGCAAGATGCCTCCTATTTATCCCTCTCATGCAGCCAATTAGTCATCACCTTGCCTTTCCTAATGCTGCTTCAAAGAGAGTTCTTCCAAGGGCAGGCACTTGCTACCTGACTCCCAAGGCGTCTGTCTGTCCAGTCTCCTTAACGAGCTCACTTTGCAGGTATTGTCTTGGGTCTGGCTCCCAGACCTTCTCCACCCTGGCGACTGCTGCTGGAGGGGCTCCCCTTTCAGTCTCCCCTCACACCTCATTCATTTCAACAGGGCAATCGAGGAAAGGGGAGAGCTCAAAAGACATTTTTTCTTACCAGATCTATGTACCTTAATACAAAGTTCTAGGAGAAATGTTCCAGAGATTCTCTAAGAACACTTAACAGAGATAGATCTAAAAGGACAAGATCTTCACACAAAATATCATATTACAGGGATTTATCCACCACGGAGCTGGGAGCCCAGCTGATGGCAGAACCCAAGCAGAGGTGGGAGCAGAGCATGGCTGGATGGTTTCCCCCTTCCCCCAGGCTGGCCCAGGTCCCATCATGCCTCACTCCCAGATTTGCCTCCCTGCTTTGCCCCAGGGCATGCGCCCCCAATTCGGGGACCCCTGGACCAGGGCGGACTGGCCCGGCAGGATACTGGGAATTGCCGGCTGCCGGAGGAGGAGGGGGATTGTGACAGGGCGCAGCAGCCCCACACTTTAAATTCCCCGGCGCCGCGCACTGTCCCTCCCTCGGGGCACGGTGGGGCCAAGGGAGCGCCTGCGCGGGGCGCTCAAACGCCGCGCAACAGCTGAGAGGGGAGACACCCGGGGGTGGCGTGACATCACGGCCCGGGACTTTAAAACCGCCCGGCACGAAGTTGCACCACGCGGCCCAGCTCCAGGCTCGGCACGTGGTCCGGAGCCCCGGAAGGAGCTGAGGCCAGGGCTGTGGGGACTGCTGGAGCCCGACCACAGACTCCAGCCCTGCAAACTGGAAGGCAGAAGATGGGGGAGGGGAAGGGGGAAAATAAGGGGAAGGGGCTTTGTCCTGAGGGGAGGGGCAGAGCAGGAGAAGAAAGGGGAAAGGCACCAAGGGATGGGGTGGGGGAGACACAAATCCCAGGGGGCCAAGTGCAGACAAAGAGGAAAAGGGGGGGAGGGGAGGTGTCAGTGGGAGGGGGACAAGGTGATGCTGGGAGAGGAGAGGGGAAGGGCATTGGGGGCTAGAGGGGGAGGTGCTGGGTGAAGGTTTGAAAGAAGGGGTGGGCATGAGGAAGGTGGGAATGGAGCCAGTCACGTGTGAGGGCACAGAGGGGCAGGAGGGGAACTGGGGCAGAGGGTGGTGAGGGGGTGGGCATCAGGGAAAAAGAGGGTAAAGGAGGCAGGGGCAGTGAGGGAAGGGGGAGGCACCAGGAGGGTGCAGGGCTAAGGGAAGGTGCAGGTGCCAGGGGATTCTGGGGTGAAGCAGAAGGGCAGACACCTGCAGGGGAGGGACCAGCACCAGAGGAGAGAGGCAGGGCGGGTGTGTAAAGGGAGGTGTTAGAAAAGGGGATGAGGAGGGGTAGCTCACATGATCAGAGTGGGGCTACTGGAGGAGTGGGCACAGGGAGGAGAGAAGGGCTGGGGGAGGGGGGCAGGTCGCAGGAGGGCTGAGGGCAGTGAGAAGGGCAGGAGTCAGGACAGCAGAGGAGGGTGAGGGGTTATGGGGCAGCAGGCACCAGGGGAGCTGATGGAGCAAGGGGAGGAGACATGGCAGCAGAGGGAAAGGGTCGAGGTTTATACGATATTTATTAATAACTTGGGTGGCACATCCAAACAAGCCACATGAACTCAGTGCTGGTGCACAACACAAAATTCATTCTGCTCATGGGAGGAAACTCTTAGAGGGACACTTCCCTCAGCCTCTCCGCCCCCCCCCCGAGTTAATGTCACACACATTGGGGTTATGCAATTGCAGGACAGTTGCATGAGGGGGGTTTGGTGGGGGCCAAACTAATCCCTGTTGGTAGGAGGATGGTGGGAAAAGTCCTTAGAGAGGGGTCACATGTGTCCATCTTGCCCCAACAGTGTTACCTCCAGAGGCCTGGCTAATGGGAGTCAGGGGTGTGGCTAATGGGAGTCAAGGGGTGTGGCTAATGGGAGTCAAGGGGTGTGGCTAATGGGAGTCAGAGGCGTGGCTAATGGGAGTCAAGGGGCGTGGCTAATGGGAGTCAGGGGCGTGGCTAATGGGAGTCAAGGGGCGTGGCTAATGGGAGTCAAGGGGTGTGGCTAATGGGAGTCAAGGGGTGTGGCTAATGGGAGTCAGGGGCGTGGTTAACAGGAGGCCAGGAGTGTGGCTAATGGTAAATTAGAGTAAATTAAAAAACAATTCTTGGATGTGAAAAAGTGGGCCATTCTCAACGATTTCCGGGGCCTGTTTTGATTGCCAGCCTGCCCCTGCCCCTCCCCCTCTCGGAACCCTTTGGGCCCCCTCCCCCGCCGCACGACTGTGGTGCAGGGGACATGTCGCACGCCCCTGCCTCATTAGTGCACGGCCCGACGTTCCCAGGACTGCGCCCCTGTCCGGGCCCTTCCCTGAAGTCCTGCCCCCCACTTGCTCCATCCCCGCTTCCTTCCCTCTCTCTCCATGCCCTCCCTCGCTTTCAGCAGCTTGGGCGGGGAGATGGGGGCGGGGGTGACATCCCAGAGTTTCTGCCCCCCCTCCGTGGCTGTCCGGGAGGGGGCCGGGGCGCAGGGCTGAGCGGGGCTCTTGGCGTTGCAGGGGCCGGTGGCCTTCGAGGAGGTGGCCGTGTATTTCACCCCGGGGCGGACAGGACCAGTCGGGGTCAGCTTGTGTCCTTTTCTGGTACCGCGATGGCCACGCGAGGTGGTGGGCGTGGGCCTGTCCGGAGGAGGGGGGTGCGCTGGGATTTGACTCTCTCGGGCGGGAGAAGGGGGGGGGGGCTGGTTGCAGGTTTCACGCCGATAGTGAGCTCCACGTGCAAAACTCGCGCAAACCAGCCAAACGCGGCGGGCGCTAGGACCCAGCGGCCCCGGGCGGCGCGGCCCGTCGGGGCTCCCTTTGTCCCTGAGCGCAGCCTGGCTCCCGGCCCGGGCCGCGGCCACTGCGCATGCGCCGGGCTCCCCGCAGCTCCGCCGGGAGGGGGAGTCGCCCGCAGGGTCCCGCTGCTCCCCGGGAGCCGCTCCCCGCGCAGCGCCCCCCCCCCGGCCGGCCCCGGCCCCAGCGCTTGGGGGGCGGGTAAGAGACACCCCTCTGCATGGGGGGGGGCAGGCTGGTGCATCTGGGGGGCTGAAAGGGGAGGGGGATGCAGGGGGCACAGGAAGGGGGCGGGACGATGGGGGGAGACTTATGGGGGGCAGGGCTGCATGAAAGGGGAGCTCTGCATGGGGGGCGCACAGGGGGCAAAGGGGGGCGCTCCGTGTCTCTGGGGGGCTCAGAGCTGCTGCCCAGCAAGGGGCCAGGCCGAGGTTAGGGGGCAGGAGCCAGGAGGGGAAAAGGGGGGAGGGTCCCTGCACCTCCCCCCAGAGCGCCTGGCTGCAGGGAGGGAGCCGGGGGGGGGGCAGGGACTCCAGTGGCCTCTTCTGTAACCTGCCCCCCCACCCCGCCCCTCTCGCCCTGACAGACTGAGGGGTCCCGGCCCCATTGGGACAGGGCCAGGCCATGGCTGGGATGGAGCCGGCTCAGGTAGGGGGCTTGAGGAAGGGGATGGGGGGGGATCTGTAGTTAAGTGAGGGGAGGAAACACACTAGGGGGGGCCGAGAGGGGGACAAACCTTCGGGGACACGTTCACGCAGGAGCTGACTTTCTGCCCAGCCCCACAGCCCGTGGGCGGGGGGGGGGGGGGGAGGAACGTTCCCCCATTTCCAACCCTGCAACCTCCCCCAGGCAGGGCTGGGAAACTGCCCAGACTCCCCGTCTCCCACCCGCCGCCCCCCCATGTTTGGCGGGGCTGAGCGGGGCTGTTGCCGTTGCAGGGGCCGGTGGCCTTCGAGGAGGTGGCCGTGTATTTCACCCCGGGGCAGGGGGCGCTGCTGGGCCCGGCGCAGAGAGCCCTCTACCGGGCCGTCATGCAGGAGAACTACGAGACGGTGACCTCGCTGGGTACGGCCCCCCCCCCCCCGCGGGATCCGGGGCCGGAAGGGGGGGGGGAGTCCGACTCGGTTCCTCCCTGGGGCGGAGGGGGGCGGGGCCCAGAGCTCCAGGGAGAGACACTTTCCTCTCCGACCCCCCCGAACGGGACCGGGGAGCGAAACCCACCGGCCACGCTCAGCCGCCCCCGTCCCCGCGGCTCTGCCGGAGCTCGGAGCAGGGCCCGGCCCCGCCTGTGTTATCGCCCCGGAGCCGCCCTCAGCTCCCTTCCTGGGGCTCGCTCCGTCCTTGGGGGGGCTCTTGTCCAGGGCTACTCCACTTCGGACGCCCCCAGGCCCACAGTGATACGCACGGCGCATGCCAAGGGCTGCCACTGAAGTGCGGTTGCCTGTACGTGCGAATATATATGCAAATATATGCAAATAGCTTCTTTCCCACTGACGGGCATGAATACAAAGACGAAGGCGGGACCACATGACACGCAGGCCCCACGTAAGTCAGTTCTGAGGATAGAAATAAATTGCAATATCGACCCGATTGCCACGTGGAACGAGCAACGGCAGCCCCGGAATTTAGAGCATAAGAACATAAGAACATAAGAACGGCCGGACTGGGTCAGACCAAAGGTCCATCTAGCCCAGTATCCTGTCTGCCCACAGTGGCCAGCACCAGGTGCCCCAGAGAGGTGGACCAAAGACAATGATCAAGCGATTTGTCTCTTGCCAGCCCTCTCCAGCCTCTGACAAACAGAGGCCAAGGACACCATTTCTATCCCCTGCCTAATAACCTTTTATGGACCTAACCTCCATGAAATTATCTAGCTTCTTTTTAAATGCTCTTCTAGTCCTACCCTTCACAGCCTCCTCTGGCAAGGAGTTCCACAGGTTGACTGTGCACTGTCTGAAGAAGAACTTTCTTTTATTAGTTTTAAACCTGCTACCCAGTAACTTAATTAATTTAATTTAATTAATTTAACTACTAAAACACATCTTGACCGAAGACCGTTCTATTGACTCCTTTTTTGTTTTGGCTCCCACCTCGCTCCGTCCTTGGGGGGGCTCGGCCGGCTAGAAACAGGCAGGCATTTAGCACCGGAGCTGGGCGTCTGTCAGCGAGTCCCCCGGTGTCCGTCTGTCCTGAGATCTCCTGGGGAAAATGGGAAAACTCCCTGCTCCTGGGGTCTGTTGCTCCCCAGGACTCTGAGTTAGCCCAATCCCATAGAGGGGCAGGTCCCGTGTGCCAAATCCTTTCCCTGTGCTCCCCATGCCCTGACTTGGCCCGGTTTCACCCCCTGCGCAGGGTTCCCCGTCCCCAAACCCGAGCTGATCACCCGGCTGGAGCGAGGGGAGGAGCCGTGGGTGCCGGATCTCCAGGCCGACGCAGGAGGGGAGAGCCCGAGAGGCGCCCGCCCAGGTGAGCAATGAGGGAAACTGAGGCAGAAGCATCTGGCGAGGGAAGGAAAAAGCTGGGACTCCCCTCAAGGTGCCCTTGGTTCTGCCGTGTCTCACACAGGCCTGGGCATTGTCAGTGGGGGTCGTAGCTTCACGGCAAGTCTCAGCCCCGGCTTCCCCCATCCTGTTCTTTGCTGAGGATTTCCTCCCTGATTCGGCTTCCCTGGGCGTGTCTGGGTGGGATGTGGGGGCAGGCTCAAAGTCCCTTTGCCCTCCCCAGCGTTCCTTGGGAGCTGGGCACTGGGGAGGCTGCTCAGGAGAGATTCAAAGGCCGCCGAGCCGGTTAGCAGAGCGCCCACCACCAGGTTTTGTGGTTCGATTGGTGGTGCACATCCGCACGGCCTCGGTGCAAATAATATTATTCTGCACATGGATGGAAAAGCTTAGAGGGAACACTGGTCCCCGACAGTCACCTGGTTTTGTTTTCCCTTTTTCTAGTCCCCTTTCCGACTTGTCTCCTGCCGGCACACTCAGTGACTCCTGCCTGGGTTCTGTCTCCCCCAGCAGGCGACGGGGCCGGGGGTGAGAACAAGGAGGAGGATCGGCAGCAGGAAGGCCCTGGGGGCGTGGAACCGCCGGAGCCGTTCTCGGGACGAGCCGGAGGGAGCTTTCCCCCGGGCGTGGCAGCGGGACGTGAGCGACACGGGGCCGGGGGGCAGCAGACCCGGGACGGATCCGCGCTGTGCGGTGCAGAGGGGAAGGGGGCCGGGAACGGCGCGGCTCCATCGTCAGTCCTCACCGAAGGGAAGCCCTACAAGTGCCGGGAGTGCGGGAAAAGCTTCCGCTGCAGTTCCAGCCTCCTCATGCACCGGCAGATCCACACCGGCGACAGGGCGGTCAAGTGCCTGGCCTGCGGGAAGGGCTTCAGCCAGACGGCCACGCTGGTCATCCACCAGCGCAGCCACACCGGGGAGAGGCCGTACCCGTGCCCGGTGTGCGGGAAATCCTTCATGGACAGCACCTCCCTGATCAAACACGGGCGCATCCACACCGGGGAGAGGCCCTACAAGTGCCAGGAGTGCGGGAAAGGCTTCCTCGCCAACTCGGTGCTCACCATCCACCGGCGCATCCACACCGGGGAGAGGCCCTACCCGTGCCTGGTGTGCGGGAAAAGTTTCATGGAGAGCTCCTCCCTGCGGAACCACGGGCGCATCCACACCGGGGAGAGGCCCTATCGGTGCCACGCCTGCGGGCTGAGCTTCCGCCTGAAATCCACCCTGAACTCGCACCAGAAAACCCACACGGGCGAGAAGCCCTACGCCTGCCCGGCCTGCGGGAAATCCTTCCTCTCCAGGTCCACCTTCCGCGTCCACTGCAAAACCCACACGGGGGAGCGGCCCCACCGGTGCGCGGCCTGCGGGAAGGGCTTCATTCAGAAATCCGAGCTCACGATCCACGAGCGGCTGCACACCGGGGAGAGCCCCTTCCGGTGCCGGGACTGCGGGAAGAGCTTCCGCAAGAGCTCCTGGCTCACCCAGCACGAGCGAGTCCACGCAGTGAAGAGGGACACTGAGCAGAGCTGGGGCGCGGGGGGGCTCCCGGTGCCGCGCCCGGAGCACCCGGCCCCGGCCAGCCCCCCCGGGGAAGGAACCACGCAGCCGTTCACAGCGTGGGAAATTCTCCCGGGGGCGCTCACGCCGTGTGGGACATCAGAGACTCCCCCCACGGCAGAGAAATTCTCGCGGGGCCCCGACGAGGGCCGGCCAGGTAGACAGACCTCCCCTTGTCCCCGCGTCCAGCAGGGACATTTGGCTCCCAGCTGCCCCTGGCTGGGGTGAGGCTCCAGCAGCAGCCGGGCAGGGACCCTCTGGCTCTGCCTGACCTCAGCAAACCCCCGGCAGATACTGGAGATGGAAGGGTGGGGGTTGGGGGCTGGAGCTATCGAATGTTCGGAGCACGGGGGTAGAGAGGGGGCTGCCTCCCCTCAGTGCCCCACCTCTGCCCCGTCTCCCTCGGCTTTCCCACAGCCCCCCTGGGCCTTGAGATATCCTCCCTGCTCTGCTTTAGCAGCGTTGCCTAGTGGCTTTAGCATTGGGTCTCAGGGTGTGTCTAAATGACACCCCTCTGTCGGCAGAGGGATGTAGATTAGGCCTGTCGAAAGTGCAAAGGAAGCCGGGATCGAACATGCAAATATCCCGCACTTCATTTGCATAATGGCGGCTGCCGCTTTTTGTTCGAAACGGGGCTTTTAAAAAAAAAAACAACCCGGCAGTTTAGATCCTGTAAACTTCATTTTTTGAGGAGCACGAGATCTTTTGAGAAAGGGTTTTATTTTCGACAGATCCCCGTCTAAACTGCTGGGGCGGAGGGGGGTTCAAAAAAGCCCTGTTTCGGAAAAAAGCCGCCATTATGCAAATGAAGGGTGGGACATTTGCATGTTCGATGTGCCTAATCGACATCCCTCTGCTGACAGAGGGGTGTCGTTTAGACACCCCCTTGGGGCCTCCGCCCAGCTCCCGACTCTGCCGGCAGCGTGTTTGGTGCTCTCAGACCCATCAGTGCCTTCCAGAATCCATGGGGCAGTCGCCTAGCAGCCCCCCCGAGCGTCTGTCTCTTTCATTCCTGGGCGATTCCCTCCTGCCCCCGAAACTTCCCCGGCCCTCTCCTGACAGCACGGCCCCTGCCCACGGCCCGAAGCGTTTCTCCATTTCTCCTCCCCCTTTACGGGCGTCGCTTCCCGCCGCCTCCTCGGCCCACCGGTGTGGGAAGCCGGCTCGGCTCCTCCGTCCCTGGAGGGGGAACTGACACGAGCCACCAAGCGGAGTCTCAAATCCCCCCCAGCCTCCTTCCCTGGCAGCTGGATTCTTCCAGCCGGTCTGGAGATGGGACGTTTGGGGCTTGATGTGGGGGGGGGGCGGGGGGGTTCCCTCTTTTTTTTGTGCCATGGCTGCTGCTGGCCCTGTAGGGATGGGCCCGGCCGGAGAACGGGGCCGGGCTGACGAGAGCACAGGCTGAAGGAGGCGGGTAACGGTCCTCTCCGGGTGTGGGTTCGACGGGAGGAACGGGAAAAGGGGTTTTCCGCCCCGGAGACGGGGGCGGGTGGAAATATCAGCCGCATGGCCGGAGAGGCCTGGCTGGGCAGACGGAGAACGACTCGGTCGCATGAGAGTCGAATTCGAAACGTGTTGGAGCAGCGCTGGGGGAGATGTTTTTTCGTGCCTCGCGCTCAGGGATGCGACGGGTTCGCTGGTCAGCCTCACCCGCCGGGCGTAGGGCTTACTGGTTCCGGTTATCCACCGGGGGTCGGAGCAGCGCCCTGCCTGACGTGGGTCGGGGGCTGCTGCAGCCCCACGGCGCCCACAGCAGGCGGGGGCTCTTCCAGTCGCCCAGAGCAGCCCCTGTCCGCAGCGGGTCCGGGTGCACGCCTGCCAGCCCTAAGGAATGAGAGCCCAGGAGATCCGGGTATCCTCCAGTCGGCATCGACTTTGGGTCTGGGATCCGGAGGGCCCCGCAAAGCCGCACGCATCCCCTCTCTAGCTGTGGGTGCCCGAATACGATCCCCCGGCAAACACCCCGGTAAGCCTGACGGTCCCCCGGCAAACGCCCCGGTAAGCCTGACGGTCCCCCGGCAAACGCCCCGGTAAGCCTGACGGTCCCCCGGCAAACGCCCCGGTAAGCCTGATGCTTTAGCAAGGAACCGGTTCACCATGGGCCTCCCCCTCTAGCGCCCTGCAGAGTGGCCGACACCCCCGGGGCATTTTCACCGATGCCGGTTTTAGGTCCGTGCAGGGCCCTTTCGCACCGGGGAGACCCAAGCCCCCAGCACCACAGTCCCAGTCGCTGCCTGGACCCCCCGGCTGTGGATTCGGGACTGTCCCCCTGGACTAAATTCTCCAAGGACGTTTTGCAACCCCAAGATCCCCAGCTCCGTGGTGGAGCAGCCTCGGGTTTTTGCACTCGGGTCTGGCGGCGGGTGGGGCTTTTCACCAAGTCTTTCTCTCCTCTGCGGGGACGTTTTAGGGTAGTGGAGACGAACAGGCTCGCGGGCTGTGTTTGGGAGAGGTGTGAAACGCCAGGTGGCCGGCAGGTGCTGCGTCCGACCCTTCGGGACGGGTAGAACTGTTGGTGTCCGGGCAGATGCTGGCGACGTTGTCTGCGAACGCTGAAAGGCTGCTGGTGTCTCGCCATCGCTGGGAAGAGGCAACCGGGCAAATGCGTCTCTCCTGGACCGTGGGCAACTTCTGCCCCCAACCTTTAACGCCTTCCCCTTTGCTGGGCCCATGTGTGGGGCTGGAGCAGCCACATGTAGGGCTGAGATGCACAGGGCCGGCCATCGGAAGGGGAGTGGGGGGGGGGACGCTGGTTTTACTTCTTGCCTTGAAAAGAATAAACTTGAATTTAGTTTCTCAAACTCCCTGTGTCCCTAGCCTTGAAGGAAGGGGATGGAGGGAGGGAGGGGAGAGGTCTTCCGTGTTCTCTGAGGCTGTCTCCATCTACGCAGTGGGGGAAAGTCTGGTATCATTTGGGGGGGGTATTTTTTTGTATTTGTTTTCCTTCTCTTTCCCGTCCCACCCCCTCTCTTCCTGCAGTTTATGGGCCTATCGGCACAGCAAAGATAAAGCCGAAATAAGCCGCGCCACTCGAGCAACGTCAATTGCGTCGCTTCCGTCAAAATACAGTAATTCCTCATTTAACACATGCCGGCTTAACACGTTTCCGCAATAGCACGATTTTTTTTTTAGGAAACGTTTTTCGAATAACACAACCGTCCTCGAAATAACACAAAAATCATCAAGTGGCGGACTACTTTGTGCGGCTCTGTAAGTTGGCGAAAACAGTGGTAATACGCACGAGTGGATGAATACACGTGGTCACAGCACTCCTCTGCTCACTCACACGTGTATCTTTGTGTTGTAACAAACCGTAGCAGCTTGTGTTGCTAGATAGCGAATGCTGACTGTGACGACCCAGCACCAAATAAAATTGACTTTGCCACCACCACCTGAAATGCAACCCCCATCAGAGGTGTAGGTTGAGGTTGGACATTAGGAAAAAGTTCCAGGGTAGTCAAACACTGGAATAAATTGCTCAGGGAGGTTGTGGAATCTCCATCTGTGAAGATATTGAAGAGCAGGTTAGATAAATGTCTATCAGGGATGGTGTAGACAGTATTTGGTCCTGCCACGGGGACAGGGGACTGGACTCGATGACTCTCGAGGTCCCTTCCAGGCCTAGTATTCTATGATCTTTTCCATTATTTTGAATGGGAAAATTGACCCCACAAAGCACGTTTTCGCTTAGCACGAACATTTTCAGAAACGCATGTAGTGTTAAATGAGGAATTACTGAATTTGTTCCTATTTGTTTTCCTTCTCTTTCCCTCTCCACCCCCTCTGTTCCTGCTGTTTACGGGCCCGCCGGCACAGCAAACTGAAGCCGAAAGAAGCGGCACCACTTGAGCGACGTCAATTGCGTAGCTGCCGACAAAACAGCTTGCTTTGGCTGTTGGCGCTGTCGACACAGCAGGAAGTCGGAGAGAAAGTGCCCTCTTCCTCCGACTCCCCTGACTCCTCGTACGATGACAGTTACCGGCGGCGGAGTAAGAATTCCTCCCGCTTGCCGTTATTTCGACACGATGTTGAACTAACGGCTTGCTGTGTCGACGCGGACTGTGTTATGTCAGAAAAAACGTCAACGTTATTCCAAACCGACGCTGCTGCAGTTTTTCCCGTTACAGGCTACCACCCCTCTGAGACGTTAAGACCACACTGGGCACCTATTTGAGAGCTGATTTTTGTGCATCTCTTTGCAACAATTTTATATTTCCGAGCCACCTCCACCTCTTAGAGCAGTGTTGCTTAAACTTTTTAAGACTGAGGAACGCCAAACAATACATTTTTTTTTTGGGTGAGGAACGCAATGTTGAGGGGGGAAAAAAAGGTCGCCTGCCCCTTTAAGGGCGCCATTTTGAACTCTGCTGTTCTCTGGGGCACACCTCTGACTGCCTCGGGGCATGCTGGTGTGCCTCCGAACCCAGTTTAAGAAACACTGCCTTACAGCGATCACAAGTCTTGCTGATTCTTCTGCCTGACTCTGTGTTCCTTAATTTGTCTGCATCTCCACATCCCAGCCAGGCTGTTTAGCTCTGTGGCCTCCCCGGTTGGTGATCGCCGTCGCGGGCGAGTTTATACAGGGGTCAGACAGCAGTGGAATGGCTGGAAATTCACTAGCCCGCTACATTCCAGGGCCGTAAGCCAGGCGTGGTTATTGGTGGGCACGTTATCCTTTGGCTTTTCATCCCACCGTGTGGTTTGATTGATTCTGTATTTTCCACGGGAAGGTTTCCCCGTTTTTATGTGGCTGCCACGATACAGCTGTTTTCCGCGCCTCTTGGGGGCTTTGCCAAAATCCATTTCCCTCTGATACTATTCATAGTACAGGTGGAACCTCTCTAGTCCGGCACGCTCTAGTCTGGCACTCTCTCGTCCGGCACGCTCTAGTCCGGCACTCTGTAGTCTGGCACGCTCTAGTCCGGCACTCTGTAGTCTGGCACTCTCTAGTCCGGCACGCTCTAGTCCGGCACGCTCTCGTCCGGAACTCTGTAGTCTGGCACTCTGTAGTCCAGCACGCTCTAGTCCTGGCACTCTCTCGTCCGGCACGCTCTAGTCCTGGCACTCTCTAGTCCGGCACGCTCTAGTCCTGGCACGCTCTAGTCCGGCACGCTCTAGTCCGGCACGCTCTAGTCCGGCACTCTGTAGTCCAGCACGCTCTAGTCCTGGCACTCTCTCGTCCGGCACGCTCTAGTCCGGCACGCTCTAGTCCGGCACGCTCTAGTCTGGCACTCTGTAGTCTGGCACGCTCTAGTCCGGCACGCTCTCGTCCGGCACTCTGTAGTCTGGCACTCTCTAGTCCGGCACGCTCTCGTCCGGCACTCTCTAGTCTGGCACTCTCTAGTCTGGCATGCGCTAGTCCGGCACTCTCTAGTCTGGCACTCTCTAGTCCGGCACGCTCTCGTCCGGCACTCTGTAGTCTGGCACTCTCTAGTCCGGCATGCTCTAGTCTGGCACTCGGCTCATTCAACTGGGCAGCTTCCGTCGTTTGGCTCCCCCCGGGGACTTGGTCCTGCAATTGGCCTGATAGTTAGTGACCTGGGTGCGGGTGGGCGAGGGGCCCTTAGCATCGGGAGCAGGGATAAAGCGGGCCACGCTGCCCCATGGTCGGTGTCCCGGTGCTCCGTGCGACGCTTGGGTTGGATTTTGTGTTCTCCAGGCTGTATAGGAAGGGAGCGAGGTGCAGGAGGCCGGGAGAGTGTTCAGGGAGCTATGGGGTGTCTGCCCCTGTGTCTGCTGATCCGCTTTGGTTGCAGCAGAGGCCGGGAGGGAGGCCGTAGGAAGAACATCAGAGCGGCCAGTGCCAGGTGTCCCAGAGGGAATCGTCAAGCAATCCCTCCCCTGTCGCCCATTTCCAGACAAACAGGGGCTCCATGAATCTACCTAGCTCTTTTTTGAACTCTGTTAAAATCCTGCCCTTCACAACCCCCTCCGGCGAGGAGTTCCACAGGTTGGC